>NC_136502.1:101029469-101204469 GCF_053919585.1 Euprymna scolopes
GACAGGCTGCAGCGAGCGTGATTGACATCTTAACATCTTTCCGACAGCGAGCTAGACACCAATGAACCCCTACACTAAACGTCTCTCTCTCTCTCTTCCTATCTCTCTCTCTCTTTCTCTTTGTCAATGAACAAAAAAAAATCTTAATCTATAATATAAATGTCGCCTGTCTATTTAAAAGTATGTATGTATGTATGTATGTATCGTTTTGAAGCTTGAGCCTTCGGACGACAAATATCGAAAAATTGGCTCCAAATTTAATTCCTTCACCCTCAACTGGGCACATTTCTACAAGAAGGGGTCAATTTTTCGTTGATATTTTCGAAAGTCATCCCCTGTTTTCGATTGAGTAGCCTTAATTTAAACCTTCGCCACTTCCGGTTTGGCGATGTACGCAGCGGTAAAGATGTAACTTCTTTCGTGTTCTTTTCCTCCTTCGCGGTACAGGTTCGAGCCTGTTTGCCTACCACCACTTTTTTTTTTCTCAACCTTTTTACACACCCTGGCAACGCTGCCTGTTTGAATGTATGTATGTATGTTTGTATGTATGTATACCTAAAATTTTGACAGAGTTGAAGATTTTCACGAAATTGGTATCATTTCAAAGTGTGACCCTTCGGACGACAAATATCGAAAAATTGGGTAAAAACATTAATTCCTTCACCCTTAACTGGGAACTTTTCTACAGTGAGGGGTCGCTTTTTTCGCCGATATTTTCGAAAGTCATCCCTTCTTTTCGATTGTCTAACCTCAGTTTAAACCTACATCACTTCCGGTTTGGCGATGTGCGTAACAGCAAGTACGTTACGTTTTTTTTCTTTCCTTTTATGTTCGTTTCCTCTTTCGTGGTACGGGTTCGAGCCTGCCTGTCTACTACCACTACTTTTTTTTCCAAATACCCGGGTAAGGCTGAGCACCCAGACTAGTCTAATATATAAAAGGCAAAATGTGTGTGTTTGTTGTGTATCGCAAAAACTTTCGACAAAGGCGACGGGGCCTGAAGAAACCGGTATCGTTTTAAACCACGATTCTTCGGATAACAATTATCGAAAAATTGGCCCAAAACATTAATTCCGTCACCATAAACTTGGCCGTTTTGTACAAGGAGGGGTCGATTTTTTGCGTCGCCATTTTAGCAAGTCATCGTTACCTTTTTGATTGACTACATTCAATTCTGACATTCGTGACTTCCGGTCACGCCATGAAGACATCGACTAAGACGTCAGGTTTTCTTCTTTTTTTCTCTCCTTTGCGTTACGGGTTCGAACTTGCCTGTCTACTACCACTTTTTTTAAACACCTCTGCCTACTGTTGTTTTTATCTCCCCCCCCACCGCTACCACTTTTTTACACCCCCATCCCGGGGTTTCTTACTACACCACCTACACACACTCGGGCACCCCCACTACTGTTGTTTTTACCACCCCGATCGGGGGTCTTTACTACACCACCTAAACACCTGGGCAACGCCGAGCACCCCGCTAGTTGCAAATAAAGCATACTTTGATAAATACGTCTCTGTGTTGATTTTGAGAATGGCGACAAAAGAATTGTCGGTGTGTTTGTATGATTTTAGCAAACATTTGAAATTATATATGCATTCAGCAGTGCATTTGAAATTATATATACATTCAACAGTGCATTTGAAATTATATATACATTCAACAGTGCATTTGAAATTATATATACATTCAACAGCACATTTGAAATTATATATACATTCAACAGCACATTTGAAATTATATATACATTCAGCAGCGAATTTGAAAAGTGCGATCTAGAAAGTATACATACATTCAACAACGCAACATTTGTGTCCAGCTAATTTACTTGTTTATCGCTTTCTTTTTAGTTTTCTGGCGTAGTAATATATATAATTAATTAATTTCAAATAATCTGACCTTAAGACAAATATTTTTTGAAAAGTGCTCAATACGAGGTAGAGCTTTTTATAAATATAATCATACAAACATTAGAAACCTCAGTCATCATCATATCGCATGAATCTGAAACTTCTATTGTTGGCATTCTTTCTAGAAAGACATCGGGGATTATTGGAGGGACTACGTGAAGGTTGCCAACATCCTAAGTGACAGTGATTTTTTGTGGAACGAACTGGATTCGAACTTGGACCACCCAGATCGTACGTCCGCGTTGTTAACCACTTGATCACTGTCAAGTCCCAGATCAACAAGTGTTTCGACGCTAACGCGGATCGACGGGACTGTAAAGTGAGGTAAGATGCTACAACTTATCAAAAAAAAAAAAAAAAAAAGAAAAAAAAAAGAAATGTGACAGAACAAAATTGTCAAGTTGAAAATTAACTTCATTAAACATGTCAACTATGTTTACTACGAGTAGACAACAACCCCAACATACCCGAACATATTTATTAGGGGCACGTACATTGATTCTATTAATTTTAGGATCGATACAAAATGTTTGAAATTACATAATATAAAAATACATAATATACTAGTATAAATATATATAATATTTGGCTTGTACTTTTCTTAATTGGTCCGTACGTTACGCTCTGAAAAAGGCTAAATACAATTTTTGAAAGCCAATTTGTTTCAATGAAGGCCAAATTCGTGAAATTTAGGTTTAAAAACGCCAATGGCAACCTTTGAAAAGAATATGAGAGTGGCTTCCCTTTAATGTAGCTTCGTATTCAAATATCATTATAATAATGTATGATCTTTGTGGTAATCGTGTGAGAAACAAACTCGTAGTACTTTTGACATGCAACGGTTCTTCACAGAAAGAATAAACGTAACGAAAAAAGCAAAACGTAACATAAAAAGGGGACATTCGAAAGAAACAGGGCAAAAACGAACATCGTCTCCCAAGAGATGCTAGACCGAATGAGTAAATTGAAGATTGTCTCTTACTATGCATGCTTATTATTTGTATTGGACTATGTAGCACAATATTACTTTCTGAGTATTTATTAACTTATCTCATTTGGACCAGTTCTATATTTAAAATACAATGAACGCTATTTTCATAGAAATGTTAGTAAACTCATATTTGCTGAGCGTTATTAGTTTTTCTGTCGAGACAAAACTAATTTCTTGCGCTATCCGTAAAAATATCAGCGCTAAAAACATGTTTGTTCGTAACGTGGACGTTATATTTTAACACTCAGACCCACACATTTTATTTGAGACAGGAAAAAAAATCGAAAGAAGAAATTCGGCTCAGCTTTTTCAGTTAGAATGAAATGCATTTAATCATGGTTCTTCCGAAATAACGCATTGCCTCTTGTTTTAAAAGTCTCTTAGTTTTGGATCTCTGCCATAGACTTTACAAAACCATGCCATCTTGATACGACTTAAAAGTCTATCGCCGCAACCACGAAGCCACACGTCCATATTCATACCGGTATCCGCTTTTTCCAGTTCTCTGTCCCGCACTTGTGTCCTTTTTTTATATCTCTTTCTCGTCTGTGACGTCACGACGCGCACTGGCTCGGTCATTTGCATATGTATTATGCGGCTGCTGTTGCTGCTGCTGATACTGCTGCTACCAGCGCTAGCGGCTCTGTTACATGTTGATTAAATATATTTCTCACTCAGTGGAATATCCACAAGTCCTGCTAGTAAATAGTATTCTGGTATGTTTTCTTTAGCATTATATAATTTAACCCCTGCTTCCTTTGTTTCATCTCGTTTGACTCGTTGGTCTAGTGGTCTCTATCAATTCGCTGTTTTGATGCCTCATTGCAATACACTTTCATATTCCAGTAGTTCCTTTCCAATAGCTGCATGCTTGTAGAACTCTATTTCTACTGACTGTTTTCCTACTACTGGCCCTTTAAAGATGAAAGTCAATAGGTCCTGCTAGTAATAATTAAAGTTTAAAATTATTAATCGATAATCATAAACATTAATAGGGTGATTAAGTTTTACCATGT
Source organism: Euprymna scolopes (assembly GCF_053919585.1). Classification (NCBI taxonomy): domain Eukaryota; kingdom Metazoa; phylum Mollusca; class Cephalopoda; order Sepiida; family Sepiolidae; genus Euprymna; species Euprymna scolopes. The sequence continues at coordinate 101,033,388 of NC_136502.1, forward strand.
AACGTTACCCAACACGTTATGGCCTCAGTTACAAAGTAGACAAAGAATAAGAAAGAACTTCGATTCGCTTTCCCCCCCCCCGTTGTAGCAACATTGATTTCCTCATTCTGCCACCACGCGTGACTTCTTGTTACGGCTGTGACGTCTCTCACGTGATCGACCTCTTAACGTGCTCTTTCTCCTTTTTACAATCTTTTTCCTTACAGTGGCGTCATTTCGCATTTCGTAAGCATTTGCATACGCGCGTCCGCGCTCTGTTACAACCGGAATAATAGTTGAGTAAACATTGAATTGCGTGTTTTCGTGTTAATTTTTCTTACATTAATAGGATAGAATTTTAAAATATTTTTTTACATAAATACGATATAATTTTAAAAAATATATTTTTTTTTACATTAATAGAATCATTTTACAAATATCTTTACATTAATAGGATAGTTTTTAAAAAATATTTTTTACATTCATAGGATAGACTTTTTATATATTTTTTTACATTAATAAGACAGAATTTTAAAAATATTTTGTTACATTAATAGGATAGAATTCTTCATATTTTTTACATAAATAGGATAGAATTTTTATATATATTTTTACATTAATAAGATATATATTTTTTATATTAATAGAATAATTTTTAAAAAATATCTTTTTACATTTATAGGATAGAATTTTTAAAAAATATATATTTTTATATTAATAGGACAAATTTTTTTAATATTTTTACATTAATAGGATATAAAACTAAAATATATTTTTGCATTAAGAGGAAAGAATGTTTCATATATTTTTTTTTACATTAATAGGATAGAAAATTTTAATATTTTTACATTAATAGGATAGAATATTGGGAGTTTTAAAAAAATGTTATGGTAGGTAAGTAGGAAGGATCAAACCCGGAGTCATGAGTAAAAGTAGGAAAATAAAGTGTGAAAAAAAAACAAAAAAAAAAACATCTGCAACGTTAACAGTTCGGCCACCAAGAAAAGTCCATTCCAGTTGTTTAGGAAAAAAAACAAAAACAAAAAAAAAACGACTACGGTAGGTCGGCGCGAACGTGAAAATATAATGTGAATTGTCCAGCACGCTAACCACTACGCCACAGAGCACTGCAGCTTAGTTTAGTGATTTTAAATAACTTCACATGAAAGAACTACGAAGCCAAACCGGTGTTCTCTTCTCAACTGTTTCTTGTGAACGATCCCCAAACGGTGTTAAGTGGTGGCAGGGGGAGGAGGAATTTATTAGAGAGAAAATATTTTACCACTTCCATTGATCTTAACCGATTTTGGCCGTGACTTCTCAGCAGAAAAAGTATAGAAATCTAAGATTATCGAGGAATTTGAGAAATAATAAGCCTATAACACACCTCAGATATTGTTCTGCCGTTTGTGCATATTATATTTGCATGAAATATCTTGATTTTTAATCCTATTAATGTCAAAATCCGACGGGAAAAATGAGTTCATTTTATTTATATAGAGAAGAGATTAATAGGGTAGAAGTTTTATATATGTTTAACATTAAAAGGACCGAATAATAGTTCGAATAAAAATAAGTAAAAAATAGTGATTTAATCAGATGAATACAGGAAGTACTTTAGATAAAACAGGAAGTGGTTTTATAGGTTGATGAGTTTGATGTTGTACTTCATAATAGGGTACAAATTGAAAAAGGAGTAAGAACAAAGACCTAAGACGTAGCACGCATTTCATCATAAGTCAGATAGGAATACACAGTAATGGTAAGAGTGCAATGCAAGAAAACCACTTATTAAGGCCCGGACGCCACTCAGGGATAAAGGTTATTGCGTATACAATAATCAATGGGATAATATCGTAGTAATCGTTAGTAATGGAGATTTGATAAAGTGTCTTACTTAAAGGGGCGGTTTGTCAGGAATTTGTTTATGTTGGACATGAAGACATCCAAGTTGTAGTCAGGTGGGAAGCAGGCAAACAGAAGAGAGTTCCACAGGCGTGCACTTCTAAGAAAGAAGCTTTGTTCATGGAACTTACGTTTTGATTTAGGCACAGATAAAGAGTGGGGAAAATTATTGGCAGTGGTTTCAGGTAGATGAGTGTTTATCGTGAAAGATTGGCGAGGGGGGGACAAGAGATTGGAGCTCAGACGAGCACTTGCCATAAAAATAACGATAAAACAAAGACAGGCTTGCAACGTCTCTTCCGTGGGGGAGAGGTTGCAGCGAAGAGAAAAGGGCATCTCCCACTAAGCCACGAATCTATTCTGTACTCTGTCAAGGCAAATATCGCAATTTCTATGAAATGTATAGTGGTAGAGTGAATGATGTGTCATTAACAATTCCTCCGTTATCCAACCACAATGGTATCGTCTGCACGGCAACTGATAGGGCTAAATTAATTGTCTAGTGGTTTACTTTGTATGCTACCTTGGACTCCGCAAGCCAATTCTTCCCAAATTTTATATTGCGAACTGAAGTCACACTTGATGACTTGTTCGAGTTTATAGTGAAATGATTTTTTTAAATCGGTGTGAGATCGACAATGTCAGGGTATAGTCCATGTTTACGATCTACTACGAGTTCTACTCATCTAATCCTCATTTATTAGTTCTTTGTGATTCTACAATTATAATTTGACGTAGTGCGTTTACCTTTTGTTGATTAGAGGGCCTTGCGCTGTTTTTCGCTCTGGAAGTCTTAATTCGACCCTTTTCTGATAGTCCAATGTAAGTTGTCTATCAGAAGTTCAACCGCCATTTTGAGACGTTTTCACTGGTATCAAAATGTATCGTATTAATTGTTCGCGTTTTCGTCTTTTACGGTGATTGTTCATAAAATAAAACCTCCTTAAATTAAAAAACTAAGACGTTGAAGAGCTACGAAGACCGGAATAGTATCATTAGAACTAGCGATCAATTGTTCTCCAATATTTATTTTTCTACATAGTCACCACTATTTTCAATGCACTTTTGCCATTGATAGACGATGCCTCGGCTGTAAAAGTATGGAGCGTGCTTCGTTACTCACATTACTGCCGACACTATGAAATCGACGAACCCATCTCCTAAATGTGCTGACAGCAACTGCATCGGCTTCGGAAATGTTCAACAGGCACCGATGAACGTTAATTGGTTCAATTTTTGTCTGCATGGAGGAATGGAACAACGTATCTCTGCTTCTGACGCACGTTTATGACAGAGGTTGCTTTCTTAGAGTTTCGACCCGTCAATATCTGCATCAGAGAAATGGAACTTTCAGGTTATAAATGCTGAAACTTCTAATATCTGCTGTTTTAGCTTGTTGTTTTTTATATTCTAATACGGCTGTATTATCCACGAAAAGTTGAGAGCGAATGCAGAAATGTGTTCTTTTATATACTGGGCTATGCCATTGCATTGGTGTAGATAAGGTGCATGGTGAGACGTCTCGATAGTGTTCTAGTAGCTAAGCCTACGTATATATTTTTCTTCATTGTCGGAAATACAGCCTAACAAGAAACATTAAAATTCATATACAGTGTGTGTATTTTCCAAACAGAAAGAACCGAAAGTGAAAGTATTAAGGTATACAATCAGTACGGCAAGTTTATCAGCCAGTCCCAACCTGAAATTCAAACACTCATCAAACGACTCTAAAGAATTGAAAAGAAAAGAAAATAATTCGTTTGTACTATTTACATGTGTGTATATTTCATTGATTGCTTATATATATATATATATATATATATATATATATATATATATATATATATATATATATATATATATATATATATGTATATATACATATATGTATATATACATATATATATACATATATATATACATATATATGTATACATATATACATATATATACATATATATATATGTATACATATATAAATACATATATATACATATATATACATATATATATACATATATATATACATATATATATACATATATATATACATATATGTACATATATATACATATATATACATATATATGCATATATATACATATATACATATATATACATACATATATATACATATATATACACACATATATACATATATATATACATATATATGCATATATATATACATATATATGCATATATATACATATATATACATATATATGCATATATTCATATATATATACATATATATATACATATATATACACATATATATACATATATATACATATAAATATATATACATATATATACATATATATGTGTGTGCGTGTGTGTGTGTGTGTGTGTGTGTGTGTGTGTGTGTGTGTGTGTAAAAATCTAATGTGAAAAATATATAAATATTTGAATAATTTTTTTAATTATTTTTGACGCATAGGAATACGCATATAAAGAACCATAAGTCGCGTTAAATATTTTGGTTTTAATAGTAATTTCTAAAGAAATAGGTACATTTTTTCTTTGTGGATGGTTTGGGAGGGACCAAAACGGCTTTGGTTAGTCACTATCATCTTCTGGCCCTCCCTCCAACACGCACAGACACCGTGGCCAAGCAAACAAGCTAGTCAGTACTCCCTTAAAACAAACATTACAAAATTAAATTCAACCATAGTGTATTTCGGTTCTCTCGTAGACAAAAGAAAATTATTCTGTCATTAAATTGTAAATTTAAAACAAAGTTCCTCAATCACCAAAACCGCAGACATAAAACGGTCAAGCAAACAAGCTAGCGAGCATCCTCATCGCAAATAACTTTTAACATAAAGTTTCATTTTAAATCGTGTACAAAATCTTAGTAATTGGACAAAAAAGGGGGTCCGGTCCTTTCCGATTAATTTATTTCTATGAGTTGCGATCTGTGGTTTTCTCAGTTTCCCCGGGCAACTCCGGAATACACGTCTCGCTGGATAAATGTATAAATTGGTTTGAAGATTTTTTAAAAAATCAATAAAAACAAAGATTCAGATATATATATATATAATAATAGCATTTCAGCCCGGCATTGGCCGGGAGTTTAGAGATGTCTGTTGAGCAAAAAAAAAAAAAAAAAGAAAAGAAAAAAACCGGTCATTTTTTTTTAATTTTGACCCCTATTATGACCCCTTAACATTTATTGAGTTTGGGCTCAAATCAAGTTATTAAGTTAGATTAATGTCCAAGGAGTTTGGTAGAGTTCTTGAAGGTCAAATCGTTGAACTTTGACCCTTTACAGCCAAATTTCTAGCCGAGAACCGATTATAAAGATGTTCTCAAATCTCTGTATATCAAATTTCGAGTCTGTAGACTTAAAATTGAGAGAGTTATTGCGTAGGGAAATGTACATACACAGACACACACAGACACGTTCACTTATATATATATATATATATATATATATATATATATATATATATATATATATATATATATATATATATATACTAGCATTTCAGCCCGGATGTGTGTGTTGAGCAAAAAAAAAAAAAAAGAGTAGTAGTAGTAAGGAAGGCTCGAACCCATGCCCCGAAGGAGGAAAAGAACGGGAAAAAACGTGACGTCTTTGCTGTTACGACCAGCGCCAAACCGGAATTGACGTAGGTTTTAATTAAAGCTAGACAATCGAAAGGAGAGGATGACTTTTAAAAAATATCGACAAAAAAGCGACCTCCCCCTGTAGAAAAGTGTCCAGTTGAAGGTGAAGATATTAATGCTTTTAGTCAATTTTTCGTTATTTGTCGTCTGAAAGATCGAACTTCAAAACAATACTGATCTTGTAAACATCCGTCGCTCTGTCGAAAGTTTTAGGCAGACATGCAAACATACATACATACATACATACATACATTTATATATTGGTAACTAAAAATATTCGACCCAAACTGATTAAAAAGCTTGCCCTCTCCCTTTATGTCAAATTTCAAATGTTTAGACCAGAAATTGTAAGAGTAATTTGGTAGAGATCGCATAGGTCAATTTTTTAAAACTTTGAACCCTATAATGACCCCTTAACATTTATTATTTTGGGCTCAAATCAGGTTATTAAGTTAGATCCATGTCTAAGGAATATATATCTAAAATTTCAAATGATAATAATTGACAAAGGAGTTTGGTAGAGTTCTCAAAGGTCAAATCGTTGAACCTTTACCCCTTAACAGCCAAATCTCTTACCGAAAATGGATCACAACGATTTTCCGAAATCTCAGTACCCTGTATATCAAATTTTGAGTCTGTAAACTTAAAATTGACAGAGTAATTGCGTTGAAAAATGTACACACACAGACACACACAGAGACACAGACACAGACACACACAGATACGTTCACTTATATATATACTAGCATGGGTTCCCGGCGTTGGCCGCGTGTTGGGAGGTGTATGCTGAGCAAAAAAAAAAAAAAAGGTCAATTTTTTTCATCTTTGACCCCTATTATGACACCTTAACATTTATTGTTTTGGGCTCATATCAAGTTATTAAGTTAGACCCATGTCCAAGGAATCTATATCTAAAATTTCAAGTGTTTAGACCCAAAATGTTCGGAGGAGTTTGGTAGAGTTCTCAAAGATGAAATCGTTGAACTTTGACCTCTTAACAGCAAAAATTCCTGTCCGAAAACCGATCACATAGATTTTCCCAAATCTCAGTACCCTGTATATCAAATTTCAAGTCTGTAGACTAAAAATTAAGAGAGTTATTGCGTAGGGAAGTTACACACACACACATACACACACACACACGCGTTCACTTTTATAGATATACTAGCAGTGGTGCCCGGCGTTGCCCGCGTGTTTGGAGGTGTATATTGAGAAAAAAAAAAAAATAAATAAATAAAAAACGGTCAATTTTTTTAAATTTGACTCCTATTATGACCCCTTAACATTTATTGTTTTGGGCTCATATCAAGTTATTAAATTAGATCCATGTCCAAGGAACCTATATCTAAAATTTCAAGTGTTTAGACCAAAAATTGTCGGAGGAGTTTGGTAGAGTTCTCAAGGGTCAAATCGTTGAACTTTGACCCCTTAACAGCAAAATTTCTGGCCGAAAACTGATCACATAAATTTTCTCAAATCTCAGTACCCTGTATATCAAATTTTGAGTCTGTAGACTGAAAATTGACAGAGTTATTACGTAGGGAAATGTACACACAGACACACAGACACACAGACACGTTCACTTTTATAGATATATAGATAGATTTATCAAGTCTTTATTTATTAATTTATTTATTTCCATTCAGATTTTACAGAATTTTAAAATGCGAATGAATTACAAAGTTCTTTGGACTTCCTTCACGTAGTCGTAAAGGCCGGCAACATTAGCATAAACACCAAATCCTTGGTCGCAATCGTAGACGTAGGAAGCAACTCCGGCGACGACATATTCATTTCCAGATTTGCACATCAAGGGACTTCCAGAATCACCCTGAAATAAATACAAATAAATATGAATATATTATAGCACGGATGAAATTGGCGTAAAGTTTAAGCTGTAAATTACTACAAATGGCGCGCTTGCATATGTTCAGATTTGTGTGTTGGCCCCCGAGTGTATTGTTTATTGGTTTTCTTCGTTGATGTCATTCTTTTCTAAAACATCTCGTAGTCGGACTGATATTTGAGGGCGTCATTCAGCTCCACCCACTTTTCACAATGAATTGATATCCGCAATGCGTCACTTAGCTGAATGCCGAGCCCTTTCTCTTATGTTTTTCACCCAACCCGGTTGTTGTTCTCCCGCCTGTTTTACATATTAATTGGAGTCATGTACTTTTAGTGTTGTGTTGTTTGAGACATCAATTATGATTGCCGGGGTTGTAGCACGAGGTCAAATATCGACTGACACAAGACGACAGATAAAGGATCCGTTAGTTTAATCGTGCAACGTAGAAATATTAGAATAAACTCAATTGATGCGTGTCATTTAGTATAAACAAGTTTATATAGAAGATATAAATACAGATGTATAAGAAGATCTAAATACAGATGTAGAACAATTGATAGTTAAGGAAAATAGATCCGTACTTAAATTATAATGTATTTTTTTTTTTTTTATAGATTAAACGGTCGTTGTCTCCTTCTTTATGTGTGGATATGTTTAAGCTATTGATCGGAGAGAGGAAAACAGCAGAACATAATTTCGAGATTATTATCTCTTTTTTAAACAGAAAGAAACCAAAAGAATATGGTAACAAAGAATGTTTTTTCTATTACATCCTATCGTGATAAACAGATGCTCGTTATTAGAGATAGAACAGTAATAAAAAACAAACAAATTGAAATGATAAATAAGAAAATTTACAGTATTTATTAATCAAAAAATTTAAAAACTAAGAATATAATGAAAGATTTTACTGGATCCATAGTTTAAAAAAATAGGCTTTTTTTCTATTTTTTTTTTAAATGCATTTTCACACCAAATAAAGCACGGTCACTTTACGGTGCTACTATCTGGGGCATAATTTGAAGGGATACTATGTAGGGAGTTGAGCAGCAAGATGTCTGTTTACATTAAATTTGAACTGGAGGGTTTATAACATCCTTCTTTTGCTTCCCTCTGGCTGTAAGAAATGACACAAGTGGGATTTTGAAACCAGCGTCCCAGAAGGAAGCACTTTTGTTGAACAAAGATTGCTTAGGAAGCCTCGTCGGCGTTCTTCAATAGGGGCGCCTCAGGTATGTAAATGATCAGCGTATGTCATCCCCACTGACCGGGATATACATGTAACTGGCGACAGTATGTGAATTTGATATTACCTAGAAATTCCTTCTTTCAGTGGAAACCGACTAAATCTGCCCACGGCGAATACTACATTAGGTATATTAATTTGTTAATTTGGACTTCATGACAAATAAGACTCTTTATTTTTTCTTTTAAAAAACCTTATTTTTTTTCATTCTTTAAGATAGTTATGGTAACTACTGTTTCATAGCGTATTTTGAAGCCGGGCGCCAATTATTCGGAGAGATTAATTTTCGATCAAAAGGAATCTTAACTCACCGAGCAGATGTTCTTGCCAAGATGGCTTCTGTCTCCGATGCAGATATGCTGGTCCTTGGCGATTCCGTAGTAATGCGACTGGCACACTTTAGTGGTAATAACGTTAACGGTTGCCTTTCTCATGTGATCTGGTCCATCTTGAGCATCTGTTGATAAAATAATAATAATAGAAGAAATAAAAATAATATGAATTATAATTGAAACATATTCATCTCCAGGAAGAACACAGTCAGGACAAAATTACTAAACCGGATGAGTTTAAAGTTCGGTAATATTTACGCACGTACTTGCTGGCGGCACGTATATCAATTTATCGAATAAGTTCAAGATACAGTTAGTAGTATCGTGAGAGTTAATGCGCCGAGTCGTTGTATATTGTTTCTTTTCTTGTGTATCGAAAGTTGCGCAGATGAAAATGTAACGTAGTCTAATCTGATAACATGTACGGATATTACCAACGAAGAAATAAACAGCATTTGTTGTATGAACAGTGAAAGCTCATTTGAACAAAGTACAGTGACCGAATACTGTTGTACATTGCTGAATCACTTAAAAAAATGAAACTCATCTATCTGAAAACACTATCAATAATTTCCCCCACCCTTTATCTGTGCCTAAACCTAAACGTAGATTCCATGAACAAAGCTTATTTCGTAGAACTGCACACCTGTGAAACTCTGTTCCGTTTACCTGCTTTCTAGCTGACTGCAATATGGCCGTCTTCGAGTCCAATGTAAATAAGTTCTTTATGAGCCGTTCCCCTAAAGTAATCCAATTTACCAAATTTACACTTCTAACGATTACTATGATATTCTCCTTTTGATCACTGTACATTCTTTAACCTTTATCCTCGATTGGCCTCTGGGCCTTGATAAGTGATGATTCCTTTGTTAAAAAAAAGTCTAACACAGATGTATAAAAATATAGTGATATGCCATTATTGTTCAGTTGAATCGAATGAGTAGATTCAATGAGGCGACCAAAAATTGATCTCTCGAATTTTTTAGCCAGTCGCTTTATTTCGATCTCAATTTGAGCTGGTTGATATAACAGTTTTGGACATTCAAGCTGTCTTAATTACCATGCCTATTACGGGGGTAAGCCTAAGTACTCAATGTAACCACGCCCATAACCTAATGTGGCTATGTAGTGTTTATTTTACGGATCTGTGTATTTAGTCTAGTGCGTTTACAAGCGTTTTTTTTAAATATGTTATGATTCCGGCCAGGTGGGTGTCTAGGAGTCCATCAGTCGGGTATTATTTATTCTGGCTAGGTGTTGTCTGTGTTTTTGCAGACGCGATATTCAACAATAGTCAACGAAATAACTCTCGAGTTGTAATAACCTTGTCGATCAGGCAGAGTCAGGTAGGCGTAAACATGCGGATTCCCATGTCGTGATTTGAGCTATAGATGAAATGTGGTTCGTCAACATTACAGCTTCGACAAAATTACTAAAAAAAAAAATGCTTAATTATTGCATGAAACTATTGATTCAAACCCTGTATCGCAAAATTTCACGGAAAAACATACCTGTCATTTGTTTTAAATAAGGCCCCGTTAGTGAAGGTAAAGTTTAACGTCCATATTCTAACTAAAACCAAATTTAACAGATTAAGATTATCATATATAAAACGAATACGTACTGCTCATTTTACCCCAACCGGCAGCGATACAGGTTCCAGTGAAAACTTGGTTCTTTTTAGCGATTGGAATGGTTTTAATGCATCGGCCAAGTTTAACGGGTTTCTCCAGACGGATCATACCAACATCGTTCACTGTAATAAAAAAGGAAAAAAATCTTATTAATATATATATATATATATATATATATATATATATATATATATATATATATATATATATAGAGAGAGAGAGAGAGAGAGAGAGAGAGAGATAGAGAGAGAGAGAGAGAGAGAGAGAGAGAGAGAGAGGTAGAAAGGAGGCAAAAAGAAGATAGGTAAAAATCTACAAAGAAAACAATAAGGATAAAGATATTTATAATGGCTTACAAATGGTGGCATCGGCGGCGAAATCTTCATGGGATGTCCACTTGGTGCCCTTGATTACTTGTGTGGCCTTCGTGTTGTCAGCATGTCCGAAATAGGCAGTAACACCGACAATCTTATTGCTGTAAAAAAAGAAAGAAAGAATGCACGCTTCTCAACAATATAAGAAATAAACAAATATGGAGGCTTAGGGCATGCGTCATTTTCTTTTTTTAACTGTTTATTTACTAAAAAGAAACCGAAAATAAAACTATAAAACATTATCGTTTTAGCTGAACACGTTTATCTGCTGAACGCGTTTATCTGCTGAACACGTTAGATACGGATAACATAGATGCTTATGTTGGAAGTGGAGAAACGGTTGAACACAACGGTATTTAATTTATTTACAATTGATCTGAGATAAACAGAAATTTGGCATACATAGAACCGCGTCCCTGTGAAACCCTCTTCTGTTTGCCTGCTTTCCAGCTGACTACAATTTAGTTGTCTTCAAGTCCAATGTAAACAAATTCTTGGTGGACCGTCCCCTTAAGTAATCCAATTTATCAAATTTCCACTACTAACGATCACTACGATATTATCCCATTGACTCAATGCCTCTCGAAAGACAAAGGATACCTCCTGTAGGGACAGCTACGCGTGTAATTGTGAGGCAAGGGTTGCGCAATCCTTAATAACACCTCTCCTGAATCGGCACTGCTTGATTCCAGTGGCAAGGAGAAAGTCAGGACGACTGGAAACAATGCTGAGATAAGCGGAGAGCACATACAGCACCTGGAAGTCCTAAATAGTCATCCATTTTGTAGTGACCAGGTTCAACGTTGCTTAACTTCGGTGCGGCAACGTGATTATGCCGTACATTGACTACTGTACACTTATTAGCCCTTATCCTTGAGTAGTCTCTGGGTCTTGATAAGTCGTTACTCCTTTGTAAAAAAAGACATGAAATACATACTAAACAAAAAGTATAATTGTTTTAATTTCAATAAGAAAACGCAAGTATTGTTGAGGCAAGGAGGCGCGAGTGCACACAAAAAAAGTAAATGTTATTTAGATGAAAATTTCACGGCGGTCACACACTATTCGAAGAATAATTTACAACCATGTGGTTTGATTCATCAATCATAATCTGGGAGTTTATTGACTCGATCAGAAAAATAACCTCACAAACTTTAACTGTTAGAGTTTAAAAATTATACACAGAGAGCAGCATACATGCGTCTGTGAACTTTGAAAGTCGCACCAGAAAAGAGTTTAAAACTTACTACCGCGCGAGTAATGTAAGGTAATAAATACGGTAAAGAATTCGTTTATACTATTTGTTGAAAAGTCGCTATTTTATGCAAAATTTGTGGAGTGTAAGACTGCAACGTTGTACACCTTTTTAACTGTGTCGTTACATTTTAACGGACTCAACACGTTATAGACTCTGTCGCAAGGAAATAAGAGAAAGAAAAAAAAATGGACGTATTTTTTTTTTAACAGGAACCTTTATATCTGATATTTCCCACAACGCATTTATGTAAATGTTTAAGCCGTTTATTTATCCTTATCCAGCCGCGTGTGACTTTTTGTCTTTGTTCTGACGCCACCCACGCGTCTTGAACACGTGCTTATCTCGTCACGTCTCGAACGCTACTTCTTCGAACCTCACTGCTTTTTCGGCCGACCACACGTACTTTTGTCTCCGCTGTGACGTCACTTCACGCAGCCGGCTTGGTCATTTGCATATTGCTTCTGCTGTTAACCTAGCGGCTCTGATACAAAATTATAACAAAGACAGCCTCAATTCGGTCGAGAACTATAGAAATCAATACAAACTAAGTTATAGTCAACTTACATGCAATGGGCAGCGGTCAAAATATGAACAGAATCAATGAGAGCACCTCCGCAGGCTGTCATTCCACCGTCGGGCATGTCCATCAAGAGGAAGGCCATATGTGGGAATTCACAGGTACCGGCTTCATATCCGCTTACAATCTGTTTGTTGATGTTTCCTAAAAAAATACAGTCAAGTATAGTTTTACAAAAGAATAGCATTTTAATAAATATATATATACATATAAAAACATGTTTATGTTTATTGCCTTTCATGATCAAAGAATTACGTTCGATTGGTCACACAAACAAGTATGTCTTCCTTTTAGCTAGGGGCAAAGGGTAATATCTGTTTTCATACTACGCTTCATATTTTTTGTCCTACGTTATTAGAGGAGAAGTTCTTCTAGACCAAGATAGTTTTTATTTTTGTCCTAATCCATAGTGTCCTTATTTGAGGAGCTGATTTTTCTGCATATTAAAACACAGACTTTGTGCCTAACCTTGCCCTCGTGAGGAGGTAAGTCAATAAGGACTGCCTTAACGCACGGGACAGGCTAGGTAGTTGTCCATGAGCATATGGACCTCATTTAACTAATTGGGCATAATTTAAATGTTGAAGTCTTCGTTTTGCTACGCTCATGTTTCATTGTCCGAATAATTTTGTTAATTGACCCTTTGTTTAGTTTTATTGACCTTTATATGTGTAGTCTGCCAATTGATTGTGTAAGCAGGTGCTCTGATGCTCTGCTTTGATCGGAGAAAAATAATTTTGTTAAGAAGGTGAAACGCAGTGCACGTAGAGACAAGAGAAGGTTCATAGAGGAGCTCACCGCGGAGGCAGAAACCGCAGCTGACCAACGTGACATTAAGAGACTATATGAAATCACCAGGACATTCTCCGGGAAGAACAGCAACCCAAGCCGCTCTGCGAAAGACAAGAATGGAAAGAGAGAACATGCTGGTGCTAAATGCGTATCGGCGACTGGTATGGAAAGCGAAGGAAATAAAGAACTTTTCTTGCATCTAGAATGTTTGTGTCGAGGTTCTAATTCTCTTTGCGATTGTCTCTACATGCAACGTTTCGGTTCAGTTAGAGAAAACAACAGAGTTAGAGTACAAGAGTTAAGCAGGCGAATAAGCGTAAACTATATTAGGTATTTCATAATCTTATTAAACAGCTATAACGTATTACTTTTGTTATCACCTGCCTATCTCGGAAGACAATAGAGTTTTACGCATCAGATCAGTTCGTTGCTGATCTGTGCAGGCTTATCCTGAATCGGTAAGCTCCATTGCTGTTTACACGGATATAAGTAGCGAGTTGTCTGAGAACTCTATTGCAACCTTTTACTGTCATCTCTGCAGTCTCCATGAGTGATATCTCGTTTCTTAAAGTCTCTTGGACTAAGCCTTCACAGCACTTTTCCAACAGCTACGGTCTTCAACCACGGATTATCAGCCTGATGCATGATGGCGTATTCTTACGCACTGGGGTAGTAATAGATACCATTTTATTTTCCTTGCTAAATATTTCATATACGCAACACAACTGTTAGTGCCAAAATCAGACCAAATCAGCACACTAGCCTCTAAGTTGTCTACGATCACACTCTCCAAAATCGAAAACGGGATGCAGTAGACTCACAGAAGTTGACCCCAGCTTGCATCTTAATCACCACATCATACGCAAATATATATAAATTAATATATATATATCATTTTAGATAGAAATCGCACCAGACAAAGCATGAAGCTACTTAGTGCAATGAGCTAGAATATATTACTTCAAGATAAAAAAAATTGCAAAAGATAAGCGTTAGATGGAGCAGATGTTAGCCTATAAAACAGCGATTCTTTCTGTTTTGTGAGAAACATCGCTCATGGAATGTGACAACTAAAAGACAAAATAAGAGATCAATATTTGTTTTTTTGTTTTAAAGAATAATTCCAATTTTGCTGCTTAGTGTTGTTCGCATGTAAGCATACGGTGGTTCGATATGATAGCGCGATGTGATTGACTAGTCTAAAGTTGACATGTATATATCGTTAGTGCACTCGCCTTTGATCCGATAAATAACTTAAAACGTTTACATCTTAGTGTAAACCAAATACCTTGTAAATACATTAGCTCTATTAATAACAATTTTTTGCATTAAGCACTTTTGGATCGAATATGTGGCAAATTTATTGTTTAATAATAATTTTGCATGTATATTTATATATAATCTAATAAATGTTCTGAATTTGTGCTAAAAACAAACTGAATTCATACAATCGTTTCTGCCATTTTAAAACATGCTGTTTCTTGACAACGAATCCAAAATGCTGTAGTGAAATTTCTCCATAAAATTAAGATAGGAAACCAGAATTATGTATTAAATCTGCATATTATACTTTCAGCTCTAGTAATGCTTACACTAGTGAGCTATAACCCCAAGTTTAACGTAAATTTAAAGTATATATATATATATATATATATATAGCCTGTTTATTATACAAACATTATTGGCTACATATCTGCATACATGTTTCAGTGGAATCCCAGAGCAAAAAAGAATCGATATCGATGCAACCAATAATGTTTGCATAATAAACAAACTATATACTAGCTCTGTCCTGTTTCATTGGATTTGAATTTTTCAAGGAGCTAGACTTTAAAATAACCATAAGGACAAATTTAGATGAAGTAGATTTTTTAGATGCAACTCTGGATCTCGAGAAAAAAATACATAAACCCTTCCACAAGCTAAACGAAAAAAAAAAGACGAGTATTAGCTGAAGAAAGTTTGATATGGATATCTAAAACGGTCCTAATTATCGGGTTTGAAACCGACGGTACTAATGACTTATCTAACCTAACAACTTTCTGTACACAAAATAAAAAATATAAATACGCTTTTTTGGGGGGGGATTTTCCTTTTAATTGAGCACTCTGCTGTATTTCTTTTTCAAAAAATAAAAAAATAAATAAAACACACACACATATATACACACACACACACACACACATATATATATATATGTATATATATATATATATATATATATGATTACTTCATTTAAATCACATAAAATAATATACGAATATATAATTTAATGCGTAAATTTTCAGTATTTGCATCAACAGTGCTTAATACATAGATAGAGCTAGATAGTAAATTATGAAAATTTATGTGGAAATTAAGCTATACAGAATATTCCGCGTTTCATTCTCGTGAGAATTCGCCAGGTTTAGTAATTCTCGCTGAATATTCTGTGAAGTTTAATTGCCATATACATTTTCATAACTTACTATTGTAAGAAATTTTTCAGTCATAATACAAGCTCTAACTGCCATTGTATCGATCGATTTGATTGGTCGAATCTAACCAGGCATGTCACGTGCCTTTGGCGCCGATTTCTATTTCCTTTTCAACTTCTCAGTTCTTTCCAGACCAGCGAAGGAAGAAGGACTCATTTTTATTATGTCTTCTAAGAAGGAGACTTGGGCGCTAACATTAGTGCCTTCTTTACTTCAGATCTCAGCCGTCGATGACGTATAGAACATTTGTAAAAGTCTACGAATTAGGCTTACTTATTATGGACTTTTCTTATTATTGAACTTTCCAGCTTCGGTATGCAGCCTGTTTGCATTGCTACCAATTTTTTAGGGCCATGAAGTTCAATGAAATACGGCTAATTTTATCCTTTTCCTGCAACAGACTAGGACAACATTTTAGAATGCAAAATGACTCTAACTATCTCTTCATTGAAGCAACTACCAGCTCTAATGTTGGACACAAGATGGGCGCACTATTTTGCAATAATATCCTGTGAACCAATAAAGTTTGTCTTGAATTTTACAGGTAGGGTTTATTGTTTTGTGATTGTCTCATTTTTTTTGCCTTCAACAGAGAGCATCGAACATGTTAGATACAACTCCCTATCTTGGGTTGAGCATATTGAGAAATGATATACAAACTGCCATTAGCGTATTAAGCGACGCTCTTTGTGTAAACAAATCGAGCGGAGACATTTGGACGATGTCAAAACAAAACAGCAGCAGCCGTACAACGCAATGGTGAAAATCCTTGACTGTCATTTGGGCGGTCGGGTTTTGATCTTGGCTTGAGGCAGTTGCCTGTCTAGCCGCACTGATGAGCTGTGAAACAGCGAAACAGTACTGTATGTGGATGACTATATATATATATATATATATATATATATAAAGAGATAGATAGATAGATAGATAGATAGATAGATAGATACATACATACATACATACATACATACATACATACATACATACATATGGATATGGACACATGAAAATCAAGTGGCAAGACAAGATACCAGACACAGAAGTTTCAGCCTGGTCAGAACTCACGTCAGTACACACAATGCTGCAGCAGTGTCAGGTTCGCATATACCGCATATACAGATTCAAGACTCCCAAATCAGCTTCTTTACATAAACACGTCTAACGATAGGCACATTTGGAACGACGTCGCATTCCTTATCTGTTACATAGCCTCCTTCTCCTTTTCTGATGAGAAGCACCGGGCTTCGAAATACCTAGGTATAAATTGAATCTATATCCATTGTTCCTAATGATGTATTTTCCTTATTGAATTGATGATTAAATTCATATAGTATATATTTTATATTGTCGATTTTCCCGTTTCCGTTTGTATCTAGGTTCTACCTTACATGTTGACCTTTTGATTACTCCGATTAATCGCCATTTAAAGAATTCTTCAAATCATCCTTGGTTTCCCACTAATGATTCACGAAAGGACAGGACACTAGTTTATGTTGGTATTAAAAATCGTTAGGCACTGTATGTTGAAAAAATCCTTAAACACTGTACGTTGAAATGTAAAAGTCGGTCACTTAGCCCACGTGCGTAGATCATGATGTTAAAATAATTTGATCAAAGCTGGCCAAGGGTTATGTTCCTTGCTAATGAAGTCAGAAATGGCTCCGTGATCGGGTTCGAATCCTTCGACCGGCGGTAATTCTGACTCCTTACCCTGAAAGGATGAAAGACCAGTATCAGTAGATATTAAAATGATTATGGTAATAATATATATCAATATATGTATATATATATATATATATATATATATATATATATATATATATGTGTGTGTGTGTGTGTGTGTGTGTGTGTGTCTGTGTGTGTGCGTGTGCGCGTGCACGCGCGTACGTATGTGTGTTTTAAATATCACACTGATGAAAAACATAGATTACTTGATAAAACATAATTTTAGACAATCACCTAAAAGGAAAAATACAAATCGTAAAAACTAATGCAAATAATAGTAAATAAAATAGAAGAGGTTAAGAAATTCAGCAGCAGCTTTCTTTGTTTTTACCGCTTGGCATTCCGTATGCGGCGGCGATGAGAACGGCGATAAGAATAACGGTCTTCATTGCTGTAACAGGAGGATGGACTGCTCGAACAAGTAATGCTCGACGTCAAACTTTCCCAGCCTTTTTATAGTCGCTTCTAGTCGCCCTGTCAATCGCAGCGCCATCTGGATTTCCCTGCTGGTAACTCGGAGAATAAAAGAATTTCAATCTATTCTTCTCGTCGGATCGGGCCGACCCGAACGAATACAATAGCAAGTTGAATCTATCGATAAACAAAACATCAGCAAACAACAAAGGCATTGCTTTTTAAATATGACTACAAAAAGCTTTCTTTTGCGTTTTTACTGTTTCTCCATTTTTCGTAATAGATATTTTATTGATATTTTATTTGTAATATATGTGCACACACACGCACACACACGCGCACATACACATACACACATACATACATACATGTCAATAACTTTGAGACGTTCCTTTCTTGGCATAACACTTCTAGAGCATGTATATATATATATATATATATATATATATATATATATAATATATATATGTATAATATATATATATATGTATAATATATGTATAATATATATATATGCATAATATATGTATAATATATATATATGTATAATATATGTATAATATATATATATGTATAATATATATATGTATAATATATATATATGTATAATATATATATATATGTATAATATATATATATGTATAATACATATATATATGTATAATATATATATGTATAATATATATATGTATAATATATATATATATGTATAATATATATTTATATATGTATAATATATATATATGCATGTATAATATATATATATGTATAATATATATATATATATGTATAATATATATATGTATAATATATATATATGTATAATATGTATATATATATGTATAATATGTATATATATATGCATAATATGTATATATATGTATAATATATATATGTATAATATGTATATATATGTATAATATGTATATATATATATGTATAATATGTATATATATGTATATATATGTATAATATGTATATATATATGTATAATATGTATATATATATATATATATACGTATAATATGTATGTATATATATATATATATATATATATATATATATATATATAGTTGGCATTCGAAATCCAAATATATATTTATATTTTTTTCTTTCATACTATTTTATTTTGTCTTACATGTGTTTCGTACGGACACCAAATAATTCATTGGAGACAGTTTATATTTTCATCGGAAAAAGACAAACAGTTCCAGATTTTTTTCTGTGTTAAAGAGGATAAAAGCTGGTGAAAATAAATGAAAAATGTTAGAAATCATATGATTCATAAAAACATTTACTTAATGAAGATATAATTGGGCTGTTTTAGAAGAGAAGTACTTTTTTTTAGTCCTACGAGGATGCATTAATGTTTAAAGTGCCATGTTTAATCTTTTATAATTATAGCCGTGTTTGCGGATTTTAATGTCAAAACTAAGTTAGGAAACTTCAAATTTAGGGGATATTGTTCTTAAAATATTATTAATAAGACGCTTATATTTAATCAGATTAAAATTTCCCGTCAAAAATCTACCTAATTAATACGAAACTGACAAGAATATAGCAATGTTTAAAGGGACATATTTTATCTTCTATAATTAGAGCCATGCTTACGTATTTTTTAGGTTCAAAATTAGGAGAAGAAAATTGTTTAAAATTTACGGGATATTATGCATAAACTATTAGTAATAAAAAGGTTCCTGTTTTATCGAGTAATCCATTTTTTTCTATCGGCGTAAAATGTGCCCATCAATTAACGTAATCACATGACTATTTTGAAGCTGAAGTCTAATGCCAAGAAAGGAACGTCTCAAAGTTATTGACAATTTTACACGCCGTATTCATATGTGCTTATCATTGAATGGAGATTAAAAAACGACTGTTGGAGTTTCATGATGCTAACTTGGTGGACAAGTCAAGAATAGGCTGAAGTTTATTTGGACAAAATGTGGTTGCATTGCAGAAAGAATTGTTGATTTTATTTACGATTCTATTGATGGCATTCGATTTGATATCAATATTCCAAGCGTATTTACTGGGGAAAACAATGTTGATAAGCTATGGATATTAGATAATTAATTGGTTTTGACATTATATTACGTATTGTATTACGTATTGTATTACGTATTGTATTATGTCGATTTTCACAGACATGTGTGAAGTCAAGATATTTTCATACCAATGAAAATCGTGGCAAACACGAAGAAGTAACACGTCAATTTAAAAATGCTAATACAACTATACACGCACTAACAAGAACAAGGTAAAACCAGCGAACAAACATACGCAATGCCACGCTGCCAAACATGCACATACGTATATTTCTTATATACACATTATTCACGCGACGAAGTTATTGACTGGTAATTATTCGCCCGAATTCCTTTAACTAAACACGTGTTTGCATAAATGAACATTTACTGAAAATCTTTTTGTACACTTCTATGAATGTATATATAAAATATTTTTTTATAAAATTTTTTTTTTTTTTAATTCATAAAACACTGTTTATGTTTTATTTAGCACTTGCTAACTAGTGACTCTTCTATTTTTTCAATGTTTTTGTTTGATTTTTGTTTTAATATACATGTATGTATAAATCCTTGATTTTTTTTACTTGGTTATAACAATAACTTTTAAACCCAATTCATTTTAATTGTTGGCTTATGGTTCTTGGCCATACCCAAGATGCTAATACAGTTCAAAAAAAAAATTTTTAATAAAAAAATAAATAAACATGTTCTAATAAGGCCAGGAATCACGTCACATATTGGTGACCTCCGACGTTCGTTAGACACGCCATATGTGCATATGATCGTGTGTGGTGCTGCAGATGTGGCAACATCTGTTTCTCTCACTTGAACATGATTATTATCAGACTGACTACAATGATACTATTTACTATTATGAAGATTCATTGTAGTTGGTTGAATGTTCATTTAAAGTAGAGTTCATAACTTAAAAGCTTCCTTTACAGGATACATCGTCGACTTGCACATATTTTGTGTGTGTGTGTGCACGGAAACGGTTTTGAAAATGGCGCATTCTCAGATGACATTCTGAAGACAAACATTTCTAAAACATTTTTCGAACTACACTTTTATTTGTGTCTTTTACTAATAGGCCAACTCAAGGAAGTTTTTGATTATTGTTTCGTTTAAAATATAGATGTTTTTATATGCTTCAGTTCAAATTACAGTTAATTACTTGAAATAGTAAAGCGCCTTGTGCATAAAAAATACGTTTTAACGTGTTAAGAATGTGGCTAAAATAAATGTACAATGGTTTAAAAATGTGATTTACAAAATGGTATGGAATTTACCATTTTTTTTTTATTTTATTAATTCATACATTTAAATCCCAACATTTATATAGTTATGCATTCTCCCAAGGAGTATTTGAATTGGGAGATTATATTGGTTTCATCGACTGATTTTGTTCTCATGGAAGTATTGTTTTTTAATTATACGATTAGCAGTTGTTAATTTCTTGTAGTAGATATTAAATGATCTGATCTTATCATTATTGACTGGGGATATATATTGATCTATTATATTCCTCAGTACGTTTTAATCTGAGTTAAAGTTGTGGTGTAGCTGGTTACGGTAGAATATATTGATCGGATGGGGATTGTTAACTGGTTATTATTAGTTTGTTATAGGTTTCTAATTGTTAGTTTAATTTGTTTATCGACTAAGAAATTTGGGAATTGGTTATTAATTAAAACCTGTTTGATATTTTTCGATTCGCTTCTTTTTTTTTTAATTCGCTGTATAATATTTTTTTTTTATTTGAGGAGATCAATATGGCTCGATTAATTATGTTTTTTTATAATTACGATTTTGTACCGGTATGGACATTCATTTTTGAAGTTTAAGATACAGGAATTGGTTGCAATAGTCTTTTTATACGGAGAAGTGATGAATTCATCTTTGCTGGAGTCTATGAGAACGTCGAGAAATGGAATACTATTTAATTCATAAGTGAAAGCCAGTGCGGAGTTTGTTTGAAAATTATCCTTTAGTTTCTCTATTTCGTTATTATGTTTAGCAAGTATAAAAATATCATCGGTGTACCTAACATAAATAGACAGTTTTTTTTTATTAATAATTTATTAATATTTTATTCTCCAGGTTGGGCATATAAATGTTGCCAAAAGTGGGTCGCAGTACGGAACCCATTGATACTCCATCGATTTGTGTGTAAATCTTGCTTTTTTATCATAAAAGGGGGACCTCGGTTTACATATTAGTAATATTTTTTTAGGATCATAGAGTTAATTTCAGAGCAGGGAGTGATTGGATTATTGTATATGTTGTCCATGATGATATCAATGGTTTCGTGAACTGGGACGTTAATGAAGAGGCTTTCTAAGTCTAGTGATGTGGTGATTTTGTTATTAACATTTGTTGTTTGGAGGGTTCTTCGGTAGATTTTACGCTGTATGTGCTTTGTAGGTAAGGAGTTATAAGATCATTGGATGTTGTGGTTAATTTATACATAAGTATTCGAGTTTATAATCACCAATTATTTTAGGGAGTTTTTGATTGTCTATTATAGCATTGTTAACAGTTATGAATTTGTTGACTTGAATTTTGAGTTGATTTATAGGGTTTCTTTGCACTTTTAAAATTTTGTGTGGTCATCTAAAATGGCTTCTAGTTTTGGGAAATAATCAAATTTGTTAAGTGCTGCGTATGTTCTCTTTGCCGCTTTTTCTAACGATAATGTTTGGGTGATTTTTAAGTTCATTGGTTGCTTTTTTCAGATTATTAGTTTTGATTGTATTAGATCTTTTGTTTTTATCCAACCTGTTTTTAATAGATTCAGCTTTGAGTATGTTTTATATTCCTGGGTGCGTAGTGATTTTTTGTTCGTTTTTTGATGTAACAAAAGTTTCGTATAAGAGTTCTATTTCAGATCTTTTGATTTGGTGGTTATATGTTTTAAAGATGTGATAATTAGGTCCTCGGTTAAAAATTCAATTTGGTGTTCTGTAAGTTCCTGGTTTGAGAGATTGATTTAGTTTGTTGTTGTTGTTGTTGTTGTTGTACCAAACATCTTCTCTCCTCTTTTGATGAGAAGCATTAGGCTTCGAAATGGTAAAAAGTGTCACCACGCCCCTAATTGATGTATAACCTTATTGAAAAATTAATAAATCTATATATATTAATATATAGTTTAATATCATAATTTTCTGTCTTTTTATATATATATATATATATATATATATATATATATATATATATATATATATATATATATATATATGAGCAAATAGTTAATAAAACGTGTTAAAAAACACTTTGAAAAAGAGTTAAAAACATATTTCATTTGAAAAGGAAACACTTAATAAGTGGATAGTCCTTAATCCGCGGAGTTTCGAAGAAATACTTTCCTTCTCATAAGAGGGTAGGAATTAGCAAAATGCGGGATCGAATTTTGCATGCAAAAGTATTTGATGAAACTGCAAGTCAAAGATCTTACTTGATAACAAAAAGTGAACCAAAGGGAATATGGTGAAGAAAAGGTGATTTCACGTGAATTGGTAATGGATTTATTTTATATATATATAATATTATATATATGTATATATATATATATCAGAATTGGAAAAAAAATTTAATAAATACCTCGAAGAAAAATAATAAGCTAAATTAAGTGAACATAGGTAATTGGTTGCAAAAATAAATGAATAATCAATTGAAATAGGTGGATATGAAAAAAATCCACAACAAACAGAAAACTGAAAAAAAAAACTCTGAAGGAGAAAATGTATGTAAATTTTTTATTACATAGTTACCTTAAAAAGAAAATGGATTATATGTTGTGCATTAAGAAAGTGTTTTTCTCAACGTGTGAAGAGATGCCATTATTGTGAATATTTTCAAACAATATAAGGTTTGAAATTGTTTAAATGGTCGCGAAAAAATTTTAACGAAACGAACAATGAAAATGTACTACTTGTTGCTATCAATCCAATCTTTGTTGTCTTGATTTTGCTAAAGCAATATATATATATATATATATATATATATATATATATATATATATATATATATATATATATATATATAAGAAAAAAACTGGCAACGCCGGGTACCCCCGCTAGTATATATATATATAACTTTCTTTAGCTTGTTGAGCGATCGTGAATATATATATATATATATATATATATATATATATATATATATATATATATATTCCGTTGCCCGTTTTTAGGTATGTATGTGTAAGAGGGAGTGTAAAGTAAAGAATAACCCTGTTAAAATATAAAAATAAAAACGATGTTAAACTTCTTTAAAAATCGGTAAAACCAAACCAAAAAAAAAACAGAGAACAAACGTAAAACTTCTGTAAAAAAAAAAAGAAATTGGAAAAACAGAAAAAAAAAACCCCAAAAAAAACCCAGCGAAAAGCGAGAAAAAATGGCATAAATAACCCTTCGATTCGGTTAACTCCATGGTGCGTTTCACCCAGTCCATTTCATTTTTTTAATCAACTACAGAACGAAATAAAGTGAAAAAGCGAAAGAAATGGCATAAATAACTCTTCGATTCGGTTAACTTCATAGTGCGTTTCACCCAGTAGAATTAAAATTCTATTCCAGTTTTTTTAAGTAACTACGAAGTAAAGAAAACCCAAACCGGTGTTCGTTCGTAACTATCTCTTGTGGGTGTTAAATGGTGGCGGGCGAAGGAGGAATTTATTAGAGAGAAACGATTTTACAACTTCCATTGAGCTTAACCGATTTTGGCCGTGAACTCTCAACAGATAGAATATAGGAACCTACGATTATCGAGGAAGTAGATAGGTAATATGCCTATAACACACCTCAGATATTGTGCTACAGTTTGTGCCTATTACATTTGAAGGAAATGTCTTGATTTTTAATCCTATTAAGGTCAAAATCAGAGGGGGAAAAATGAGTTCAATTTATATATATAGGGAGGGTATACGTGCGCGGGTTTTTATATGGAGTTTGTTTTCCATGAGCCTTTCTTCTCGTCGTCGTTTTATGTGTGGCCTTAATTGTCTCGTCGATTTAGCTAGACGAATAAACTATTCGTGCATGAAAAACACAAGGAGACTTTGTTGAGTTCTTCAAGGTTTTATTTGAGAAAATTTACTTATGGAGAGAATAACTAGTGACTAATTTTTAACTTCTTAAACTTACTTTGTGTCTAACAAAATGGTTGACGCGCAGATGCACAGACATTAGCAATATCCAGTTTAGATTATTTCTGCATCGTTTGTCCGTTCGTTCCCTTGGATCCCAATGGAGAGACTGAACTGAAACCCTGCGTTTACTCTCGCTCGAAAACATGACTCATGTAATATCGTGATCGTTCGACTATGTTCATTCTAGCGAGTTCGACCTGTTAATCCTCGCTTCCTCACGTAACAAGTCTCTGGGTACAATTCCGTTTGTAGCTAGTTCATCTTGACATATACTAATGTAATTCTTATCAAACTTCACACTAATTATTATCGCTATTTATTGAAGTGAGGTCCCGACTTGGCGTGTTTATATAATAGTGTTCAATAAAAAAAGTAAATTTGAACTTATCTCTATACCTTTATCTATACTATTATATAAAAGTCACTTTGTGTGTGTGCATGTGTGTGTATATGTGTATGTGGTTATGTGTGTGCATTTGTGTGCATATGTGCGTGAGTGTATTTATGTGTATGTGTGCATGTGTGTGTATTTGTATCTATATGTGTATTTGTGTGTATGTGCGTATGTGTGTGTATGTGTGTATGTGTGCCTGTGTATGTATGTATGTATGTGTGTGTATTTGTACGTATATGTGTATGCGTGTATGTGTGTATATGTGTATATGTGTGTATGTGTGTATTTGTGTGTATGTATGTGTATGTGTGTATGTGTGTATGCGTGTGTGTATGTGTGCATGCGTGTGTGTATGTATGTATGTATGTATGTATGCGTGTGTATGTGTGTATGTCTGTGTATTTTTGTAGGTGTGTATATGTGTGTACGTGTCTGTGCGTATGTGTGTGTGTTTGTGCATGTGTGTGTATGTAAGTTCCTTCCTCATAGGTTCTTAAAATAGCTGAGCTTATCTTTTGACAAACTCACACTGAGGTCATTTATATTTCTGGCAGTGATTTTAGATATGTTTTTTTACTGAAATTCATCCAATATATATCGAAACTCGAAAAAATCTAATTTTCAAAATTGTCTTACTTTTCTTATAGAAAAAAAGAAGAATTTTTACAGGGGAATATTTAACGTTACACCGGTGTAACCTTGGCCGGTTTAACGTTAAATATTCCCCTGAAAAAATTCTTCTTTTTTTCTATAAGAGAAGAAGAAACTAATTTTAAGATCGTCAAGCCGAAATATCAGCTGACGTGATGTTGCAAACAAACACAGACGGAATTTGATGAACGACATTATTATTTTTATTTTATTTTATTTTATTTTATTTTTAGAATCAGTCAACAGGGTAAATTATTCCGCGTAATATATAATATTCAATAGATTGATTCTATAATAATACATACGCAATCTTTATAAATTAAAATATCATGTTTAAGCGTATTGTACAACCGGGCAACGCCGGGCGTCCAGCTTGTTTTTTTTTTGTTTTTTTTTAATATAAATTTTTATTTATAGCAATATTTTAGTTACACATTTTCAGACATGTTTCGACTCCAGATCTAAATAAGCCGAGCCTATTCAGGAAAAATCCATAGTGTGTAAAACGAAACGTATTATATATAAATATTTTACTCTTTGATCTTTCTGTTCTGAATTGGAAACGCTTGAAATGGGTAAACAGATATTGAAATTTTCTTCGTTTGTTCAAATGGACGAGAGTGGCCGGTCCTGTTATTAATAACAAATTGAAATGGTTACATTTACTTTCTAAACTCTGCATTCCATTTCAGAATTAAAAAAAAAAACATATTGAATTGATAACATTAACGAAACCTGTGTGTCCATTGCTAAGAATGCATAATGAATGTCTAATTATTTGCGGATCATAAAATAATTATCTCCCCTTTCATCTGACTGGCGGTTACAATTATTATTTATTTTTCTTTTTATTCTCATTTTTATGTGAACGTGTTAGGAATTTTTTTTTTATTCTTTAATGGAAAATGCATTTTATTTTTCTTTAGGGGTCTTGGCGTCCCTTTACTTTCCCTTCTCGAAGATGGAAGGGGATGTGGTGATCTGGTTAGTAATGCCATCACTGGTCGCAGAATCTGCATTGCTAAACGAAAATCTATAATAAACATCCACACACTTGTAAAAGGTTAGCTTAACCTGGAATCTGCATGATAGACTTGCAAAACATGGTCTATGAATATAGCACGCTTGTAATTGGTATATTGTGGACGCTTTGTTCAGATATGAGAGTCGTAAAAGTCAACATAAACGGGCTAATCACTATCCACGCAGAGTTATCGCCCGTTTATGAATGTCTGCATCATGTGATACATGTTATACAGCGTGGAACGATAAAATTGGTGCCCTTGTAAAGACGACATGATTCCATTTCCGTTTTTCTTTTCTTTTTTATTATTGCAGACCATCTACTAGTTCGTCAGTTGTGTACAAATCCCAAGAGCAATAGGAGCCTCCTATCATGTCTGAAAGTGGCACAATGTTCAACGAGCGAGATCGGAGATGCGCCGCTGTACAACTCATGCTCTCTGCCGACTGAAGTTTTGACAACAGGACCATTGCCAGCACCCTCGATATGCATTGTTGGGTTGCCACGAATAACAGGGACGTGCCGAGTTTCCGGCCACGGTTATGGTCTTTGGTGTGCTTTTAAGTGAGTGCAACATCATGCCACCTTACATCTTTGAAGTCGGCTTAAAAGTCAACACCAAAGTGTACTTGGGTGTGTTGAAGAGTTTGGTGATCCCCTGGTGCAATCAGGTGGCCGCTGGCAGGCCCTGGGTGCGGCAGTAAGACTCGGCACCGGCCCACAAGTCCAAAGAGCCCCCGGCTTCAGACGGGGTGTTACCACTTTGTACCCTTCTCTCATTGGCGCCTTCCTCCCCCGACTTGAACCTACTGGACTAGTTCATTTAGTCATATGTCTAGAACATCACCAACATGGCCTCCTACAAAACCAAAGCCAGCCTGATCGCCGCTATCCACTGGCGTTTGTAGAAAAGGCATGCTCTCAGTTCTAGACTCGTATCGAGTCAATGATTGAGACAGAAAGAAGGCTACATTGAATAGATGTCAGCTCTACTACATAATCAAGTTACCTGAATTGATTTTTTTAAATAAAATTTTAAAATAAAGCTGTAGTGTTGTTTTCTTTAGGGCGACAAATTTATCATTCCACCCTGTATTAAAAGAGTGTTCCCTAGCCATGTAGACAGAAAACTCTCGAGGGGAAAATTGCTTTACTAACGCGCTTATCTTTTTTTTTCTTTTTCTGTTTCTTTTTCTTTCTTTCTTTTTTTTTTTTTTTTTGCTATTTTATATTCTGCTCATTACTTCTTTAGTTAGTCCGTACGTTACGCTTTGAAAAAGGCCAAATACAATCTTTGAAGGCCAGACTG
Organism: Euprymna scolopes; assembly: GCF_053919585.1. Taxonomy (NCBI): domain Eukaryota; kingdom Metazoa; phylum Mollusca; class Cephalopoda; order Sepiida; family Sepiolidae; genus Euprymna; species Euprymna scolopes. The sequence continues at coordinate 101,062,146 of NC_136502.1, forward strand.
CTTTTAAAAGGGCCAAATTCGTGGAATTTAGTTTTAAGAACGCTAATCGGGCAACCCTGGACAATAATATGAGAGTGATCTCTCTCTTTCATGTATCTCGTTTTCAGAATATCATTAGAATAATATATGACCAGAAAGAAGTCAGCGCAACATTATGTAAAAAAAAAAAAATATTGTGATGGACTTAAGGAATAAATTAAAGATTTTGTCTTACAATGTGATTTTATTATTTGTATTGAACTATGTAACACAATATTACTTTCTGTGTATTTATTAATATTTATTAATTTATCTTATTTGGGTCAGTTGTATATTTAAAATACAATGGACATTATTTTCATAAGAATGTTAATAAACTCATATTTGCTGCGTGTTATTAGCTTTTCTGTATAAAAACTATTTTTTGCGCAATCCAGAAAAATATCAGCTTCATCTTATTTGTTGATTAATTGTATTTCTCATTAGTAGGGTAACCCGACGTTGCCCGGGATTGAAAGTTTCACACCCCCATGTTTATATTTTCATTGAAATCAGCGAAATCGCAAATTTTTTAATCAAACTGATTTATCGACTGCTCTAGTTCGGGACCCATCCTGGTGCACAGGGAGAAAGCTTCACATGCCTCTCAAAGCGACTTAGTTAATAATACATACGCTCAAAATCAGAACATTCATTACCGAGGAGGGCTTCAGAGTTATCAATAACATTGTGGGTTCTATACAGACGTGCTTGCAATATAAAGGTACCCGTTTGAAGCAGAAACTAAACAAAGACTGCTGAATGTTCTTCACTGAAAATTGGTGGACACATCAGACATAGGCTGCAGTTTATTTATACCAAATATCGTTGAGTTGCAGAAAGGATTGCGTATTCCATTAATGATTCTATAGGTAGCTTTTAAGGGTCTCTCTGTACTTCCACTATCATCCAGTTCCAACTATCAGTGATCGACTCTATTTTCAGGGTATCTCAGCCTGTCAGAGGCATCGCCATTTTATGAATAATTTTATTTTAACCCAAGCACATTTGCAATTCACGAGTTGCCTTTGTTGTGTTTCTGCACAACAATAGCACAATCTAGAACTAATAGATGCGAGTGGTGTTTGAATACTTGAATAATATGACCGATTGCTATGTATATGGAAAGGGCGAGGACGTTTACATCTGCGGGGCAGGCAGTCATGAAAAGAAGAGAATACACAACTTCCCTAAAACAGATGTCCGTTTCCATGCGGAGGGGAGCCGTGGGAAACACATTGAATATCGAAACATCATTCGCGCTGCCCTCAAAGCAATCGGTGTCAATACCTTAGCTGTTTCAATGTGTATGAAACTCTTTCAAAAGCTATTATATAACGACATGCAAAGTGAAGCATTATCTTTATGCCCGCGAAAGTTTAATATAAATACTAGGTGGTTGTGTGTAGTCCCACCGGGAGGAAAATGTTTGTTAACCATGGTTCGCTACTTCCAACCAACATAATAGCTGATAGTTATGCATTTAATAAATAAATAAATTAATTAATTAATTAATACTACATTACTTCTTTTCTCTTTGGTTGAATTATTAATATAATCGAATCTTTTACAGTTATATCACGTTAATGGAATGGTTGTTATGCGATCATCAAAGTTAAGCAACCTTAACTCTGCCATTACTTAAGTAAATCGCTATGTTTGAATGCCAGGTGCCGTAAGTTTGGAAATATAAATTTCAGTATAGAAGTCACGTTCCTTAATGCCATTGGAAAATGTAGGAGTTGACGGTGATCTAGTGATTAACGACACAGACTGACGATTCGGGTGTTTCAAGTTCGAATCCCGTCCGTTCGACAAAAATCACTTTCACTATGGATGTTAGCAATCTCACTGTAATCCCTCTTGTACGTACCCAATGTTTTCCTAGAAATATTTCTGACTTGAAAAATATCGGGGAAACCAATGCCAACAATAGAATCTTCGAATTCATACGATATGATGATGATTGGAACATACAGTAATCTATTCCTTGAGATATTATTAAAATAGTAGAATACACTGAGCTCTGATGAAGAAAATAGTCTAAAGAAAAAAAAACTGCCTAGGTATCTGCTCTACATCCAGCTCGACTGAGCTCCAATCTTTGGCTCCTCCTTGTAAGACATTCACAGTAAGAACCCGTCTGTCGACTACCACTCCAAACAGCATTCCTTTTTGCCTTTGTTGAATCTAACGTCAAGCAGAGTTTTCCTGTCACACATTACCTGCTTCCCTGATGACTACAACACTGTCGTCTTCAAATCCAATATCAACAAATACATCCTAATAAGTAATCTGATTGTCTGCATTTCACTCATCATTTTCGACACATTTTTGTCACTAAACTGACACTCTAATCGTTATATTTACCCTTACCCTTCTAGTAATGACCCACAATTAATTATTCAGAAATGAACTCTTTAAAAATGTATCAGTACTTTGTATAAATTTAGTTTGTTTTTTAATTAAATGTTGCACTTTATTTATAGATTTGCTTTTATGGAAATAAGTTAATTTTAATGCTTTAGGCGTCTTTCTGACAAAAGCAATTACTGACGATAAACTCATTATTGCATATTACTAACAGAACGTCGGCTTTTACATATCTCTGTTACAGGTAAAAAAAATAACTAGATGCTCTTTTAAGCTGGCTTTTCTCTCCAAGTAAATGACTTGCTGAATCTTGCTTCTTTGGTACAAGGCATCTTCAATAAGTTTCCAGACTGTTTTTTTTTTTTTTTTTTTTTGTACAGGTATTTAAAATTGCTTTAGTATGTTATTGTTACAGATCTTATGAGATAACTTACCCATTTTTATGATTTCAGATTCAAATGAACAGCTACAGCGAGAATTGGAATACACCCTACTAAAGCCTGATTGTTACAGCTGGTGAATTTCAAAAATGAAATCTGGACGTGAATTTCAAAAATGAAATCTGAACGTGAATTTCAAAAATGCAGTCTGGACGTGAGGACACTTTCAAAGAACGATATGCAAAAGAATTCTGTGTTAAAATGCCACAGAAACGTATGGAATACTTCAGATTGCTTATGGACCATCTTTTCTATAGAGGCAATAATAAGTGCTCAGTTTGATATAACTGTGGGAACTGTATACACAATTATTTACGATGAAACTGAAGATGCGGAAGATCAGCACGAAGTTTGTCCCAAGGTTGTTCAGAGAAGATCACAGACTATTTGACTAAGATTTGTATCAAGACATTTCCTCACCCTGCCTACAGTCCAGACCTTGCACCCTGTGATTTTTGGTTATTCCCTAAGCTCAAGAAAAACCTAGGAGACAATTGAGGGGATGAAAGAGGCTGTGGCGATGGTCATTGAGACGATCATAAAAAAGGACTTCCATGGGACCTCCCAGAAGTTGTTGGAACGGTACTCGTGCATTGCAGCCGGAGGAGATTAATTCAAAGAAGATTAGAGTTTGATATATGTACTTTCAATAAAAGTGCCTATACGAAAAAAGTCTGGAAACTTACTTAAGGCACCTTTTATTTGATTGTTTTCAAGTCCAATGTAAACAAGTTCTTGTTTAGATGTCAATAAATAATTAATTTCTCAATTCCCATTCTCATCGATCATCACGGTTTTTTCTAATTTGACACTCATTAGCCCTTATCCTTGAGTGGCATCCGAGCCTTGATTAGCGGTGACGCTATAATCTAAAAAAAAAAAAAAAACAGTCTATTTTCTTCACTTAGAAAGATTATTTCTGGTGCGTACGATATTTGGGGACATTTTTATTCTTATATTAATGATAATAAATAATGTTTTATATGAAAAAAAAAAACGATTTCGAAATAAGAATGTTGTATCCTTTCGTAACGTAATTCAATTAAGTCTTCTCAGCCTCAATGCCAACTTCTGTAAGAAGACTGAAAGATTTACATGCTAGGATCAAGTGTTCTAATTATGGGGGCTTTTAGGGGCTACTTGATATCACAAGGATGCTTATTAACCATTTTTGTTAAATAATAATACATAATAGCTCCATTTAGTCTGTGAAGCTATGAGCGCATATGTTAGGGATCACGTGGACCATGAAAATTATTCGCCATCGAATTATGCTACAGAGCTGCGTAGAAACACATTTGTCTTAATTAGTGTACCTTATCAATCCATCTCTTAATCATTTAGAACCTCCTTGCAAGCAGCAGACTTTGCGAAAAGAAATGAAGACGAATCACGCATTCTCCATTACCGACAACCTGCAAACCATGACAATTGCAAAGAATTTCATTTGCATTCTTGGCAACTTTTCGGCCTAGTTTGAACTGGAACAAGAAAATCGTGCGGATTTGAATTATGTCCATGCTGTCCAAAAGCCTGAAAAAAAATGAATGAAGAGATTGAGAACGGAAACGAATAGCACAATTCCATAGAGCGAAAAACGCGCTTCAACATGATATATAACATGACTATATATATATATATATATATATATATATATATATATATATATATATATATATATATATATCAATGAATTAATTCAGAAATCTATATATATAAAAGCGAAAATGTATGTATGTATGTATGTACGTGTGTATGTTTGGATGTCTGCTAAAAACTTTTGACAGACGCGGCGAAAATTCACAAACTCGGTATCATATCGAAGCTCCATCCTTTGTTAGAAAAATATCGAAAAATTGGCCAAAAACGTTAACTTTTTCACCCCGAAATCGACAATTTTCGACGGGGGGGGGTCAACAAAAACGCTCCTCTCATGACGACGACCGGTTCTACTCATGCGTCAGATGACGTCGTGACCTGATTTACTTTAAATAGTTGAAAAACCGAACAAAGTTCAAGTACGTTGCGTTAGTCTTTGTGCATTATGTAAACGTTTCGGGTTCGAATCGTGGTGTTAGATGTTTTGGGTTTTTTTTCGATTTTTTAAATTTAAATATTGAACCATTTTTCACGTAACGTTCGTTTTTCTGCTTTTTTTTTTTTTACTTCGCTTGTTCTTAGCGACACCCAAAAACACCCGGGTACCCACCGATTTTTTAATTTTTTTTACCCACACTAATTTGTTTTTTTTTAAATTTTAATATCGAAACAGGCTTATTTAAGCCATTTTTCACGTGTTCGTTTTTCTGTTTTCATCGTTCGTTTGCCTTACGCTAGTTTTTTTTTGTGTTTTTTTATTGTTTGATCGCCGCGTAGAGGGGAAAACAGAAACTGGCTTCCGCAACTTGACGTTGTCGCACCTGCTAATTTCGGTTTATAAACGTCAACTTAACAAATTCACCAATTCAACTGTTCCCGTGGTCGCGATGGTTAGATCGCAGGGTTTATTTTTTTTTTTTCCATTTCCTTTCCACCTCCGCGTCAAACGTTCGGGGTTCAAGCCTACCTTTATACTAAAACTATTTTTTTTCTTTTACACCTTCAAACAACCGGCCAACGGTTTTTTTTTAACAGGGTTGTTTTAATCTACCCCCTCCCACCAACACCCACCTCCAAACACCCGGGCAACGCCGGGTACCACCGCTAGTGTATATATATAAAACCGAAAATGTATGTATGTGTGTATGTTTGTGTGTCTGCTAAAAACTTTCGACAGACACGACGAAAATTCACAAACTCGGTATCATATTGAAGTCCCATCCTTCGCTCGAAAAATATCGAAAAATTGGCCAAAAACGTTCATTTTTTCACCCCGAAATCGACAATTTTCGACAGGGGGGGTCAACAAAAACGGTCCTATCGTGACGACGACCGGTTCTACGCATGCACCGATTTACTTTAAATAGTTGAAAAACTGACTAAATTTTATGTGCGTCGCGTTAGCTCAGTTGATTAGCACGTTGGTTCATTATCTAAAAGTTTTAAGTTCGAATCGTGGTGTGAGATGTCTTTTTTTTTTCGATTTTTTAAATTTAAATATTGAACCAGTGTTATTTAAGCCATTTTTCACGTAACGTTCGTTTTTCTGTTTTTTTTTAATTCGCTTATCTACCCCAGACCACACACCCGATTTCTTAAATTTTAATATCGAAACAGGCTTATTTAAGCCATTTTTCATGCGTTCGTTTTTCTGTTTTGATCGTTCGTTTGCATTACACAGACACACACCCAGACATCATCGTTCGTTTTTTTTCTGTTTTTTTCCGATGCTTTGATTACCCCCCCCCCCCCGCTTAAGTTTTAACGTTGTTTTCTTTTTTTTACTTCGCTTATAACAAACAAACCTGGTCATTGACGTCGTCGTCGTCGTCGTCGTCACGCTCGACGACTTCCGTGCGCGCACCTGTCAATTTGGTTCTTAAATAAATTCAAACATCTTTCAGTAACTCATTGTGGCTGGCCGATTTTATTTTCAAACTTCGGCTCAGGGCTTCAGGTTCGATCCTACCAACTTTTATCCTCCCCCACCGGTTTGCACACGCACCTACAAACACCCGGGAAACGCGGGGTACCCCCGCTAGTCATATATAAAAGTAACATATGTGAGGAAACAATATTGTTTTTGCACCAACCTAATAGTACTCTTTAATACCCTTTAATATGTAATACATTTAAGTAATGCCCCCTTTGACAGGGTATGGCACGATGGTTTTCTCACGAAAATTAAATCGTATGGTATTATTGGACGAATACTAAACATCACAAATCTTTCTTAAATAAAGGAAAGATCTAAGTTCTCGTCAATGGTCGTACGTCAAAACAACATAATATAAATGCGGGTGTGCCTCATTGATCACTCTTTAGACCTTTATTATTCCTCTTATTCATAAATGACCTCCCCTCCGTGATGGGTATCCTTGCTGGTGATACGCTCTATAGCAGACACGAGGAGAAAATAAATAAACACATCTAAAGAAATAAAAGAAACCATTAGAGGGGGGCACCACTCTGTATTGGAATGGAGACTAAAAGGGCGGTAATATTCAATGCTGGCAAAATTAAGCTTCTTTCCTATAATAATTATGAAACATTGAAAGCTTTTGGCACAAATTCCTTGGCTGAACGTTCACAGGGAACATGAATTGGGGAAAATACATTGAGGACATTGCCAAGGTTGATATAATTAATTCGATATCAGAAATTTCTGAAATTGATTTTTTTTTTTTCGATAGCGATAATTCCATTATTTCTTCAAAGGAGAGTGTTTTGTATGTAGAATTTGTCATATTGCTTAAAAAAAATAAAGTCTTAATGATAAATGTAACTGAACTTTTACGTCCTGTTGAAAATTTCCATCAAGTGTTTTTAACAGTGTTTAGTATTTTTTCTTTTTCAAAATCATTAACATCGTTCCTTAACCTTTGTCCTCTATCTTATTCTCTTTGTTCCATTTAATCTTTAAAAAAAAAACAACAACTTTCATTGCTAATCTACTGAATATAAATATACTTGTCCATACATCCAGTGTCACAAAAAAGAAACATCATCATCGCAAACATTAATTAGTGAAAAACGAATTACCTATAGCCGCTATTTATCAGTTAAAAATCATTAAAAGTATTTTCTCTCCAAAAATTTAAAAAAAAAAAAAAAATGACTGTCTGTTTGCGGTTTAAAATTGGCTCTTTTATTTTAAAAAACAGTCATGTTCAGAGAAGACTGTAATTTTTTTAATTATATTTTCTTTTTAAAATTAAAAAAAAATAACAAGTAACTTGACATCTTATTCATATATATATATATATATATATATATATATATATATATATATATAAGTGAACGTTTCTGTGTGTGTCTGTGTGTATAGATTTCTCTACGCAATAACTTTGTCAATTTTTAGTCTACAGACTCGAAATTTAATATACAACGTACTGAGATTTGGGAAAATCTTTGGAATTGGGTTTCGGCCAGAAATTTGACTGTTAAGGGGTCAAAGTTCAACGATTTGACCTTTGAGAACTCTACCAAAATCCTCCGCCAATTTTGGGTCTACACACTTGAAATTTTAGATATTGGACATGGATCTAACTTAATCACTCGATTTGAGCCCAAAACAATAAATGTTAAGAGGTTATAATAGGGGTCAAATTTTAAAAAATTGACCACTTTTTTTTTGGGGGGGGGGGCTCAACATACACCTCTTAACACCCGTTTTCATTAATCACTAGCCCGCCGTTGCCTGTGTGTTTGAAGATGTCTGTTGAGCAAAACAAAAATGTGGTAGCAGGCAGGCTCGAGCCCATACCGCGAAGGAGGAGAAAACGTGAAAAAAAAAAAACGTGACGTGTTTGCTGTTGCGTCCATCGCTAAACCGGAAGTGACGTAGATTTAAATTAAGGCTACAATAAAAAAAAGGGAATGACTTTCGAAAATATCGGCGAAAAAAAGCGACTCCTTCCTGCAGAAATTTGCCCAGTTGAAGGTGAAGGAATTAATGTTTTTAGCCATTTTTTAATATTTGTCGTCCGAAGGGTCGATCTTCAAAATGATACCAATCTAGTAAAAATCCGCCGTCTCCGTCGGAAATTTTAGGCATACATACATACATACATACATACATACATGCATACATACTTACATTTAAACAGACAGGTGAGATTTATATTATAGATGTGTTTAAAAAAATTTCGGTTCTGCTAATTATGCATTACTTTTTTTAATACACATATTTATGTCTTTGTTGTTTCTGTTCGTTATATTATGGACTCTACTGTATATTTTTTTCCTAATTATTTTAAATATTCTCTTGCTAAAGACACATTTTCTTTGAATCGAGTTTCATTTGATCATATTTAATGGAATCAGGCAAACCATTATTTCTGTCTGTTTTACGCAGCACAATTCTTTATAGACAATTAGCCTGCAGGAATAAATTAATTTATCACCCATAATTAAGTTTGTAATGATGACTTGATTCCATATCTTTGAAGGCGTTCGCTTTAATAGTTCAACCGACAAGAATTTGCACTTGTAGCCTTTCTGCATGGAAATTGCTACGATTATTTGCAGCAACAAAAAAAAAAAAATCTAAAAACGCTATTTTTATTATTGATGTCGAGTTTAACTGCAAAATTATGGACATAACTTTGTTTAGAATGCTGTTTAAGTGCTTTCGTCTCATTTGAAGCATTAGCACATGTAAAGATGTGAGTTCGTCAAACATTAATTGTCGGTATAGAAATCTTGATTCTGTTGAATAAGCGTGACATAAAGTGTAAGGATTCTCTGTCTAACAGCCTTAAAGTAGTTTATGACGTCACAAAAATATGACGGCGTGATATAATTAAAGGGTGGTTGAGGGGAGAAGAAAGAAAGGGGGGAAAAAGGTGAAAAGGAAAAGAGAGAAGAGAGAGGGGCACAGCGTGAGATAGAAAAGGGCGAGAAGAAAGAGAATATAAAAACCAACTGATATTTATCAAGAGGAAATGTATGTGATTGAAAATGGATTACAAAGTAAAGAATAAATGGTAACACACGCACACACACACACACACACACACACACACACACACACACACACACACACACACACACACACACTGATAGTAGTCCCTTACAACAAAGTGGCAATGTGTCTAGTTTGGAGTGAAAATGTATATATATATATATATATATATAATGGTTAGAAGCCTTGACTGCCGTATAAACGGTCGGGTTTCAATCCTGGCTTGAGGTAGTTGCCTGTCTAGCCGCACTGATGAGCTGTGAAACAGCGAAACAGTACTGTATGTGGATGACTATATATATATATATATATATATATATATATATATATATATATATATATACACTAGCAAAAGTACCCGTCGTTGACTGGGTTCAAAAACAGCCTACAGAAAATGGACTCTGATTTATGAAAGTATGATAGGTTATGAAAAGGAAGGGTTGTAAAAAGATAGCTCCGAATTTGGAGATATCAAAACCAAAGCAAAATATGATGAAAGTAAAAATAAAATAGATAAACGCTATAATTTATTATACCATACCTGTTCACACTGAAACACTTACTGAAACACTTATCACAATATTCTGTGGATCTATATTAAAAAACCTTGTTAAACTTTGTGACATATTTCCATTCTATGGAGGTCAGGCGCGAACGAACACCCCATAATTTTATTATACCATCCCTATTTAAGTTAAAACATAATTATCAAAGTATTATTATGTACATCTATATCAAAAACACTTGTAAACGTTTTTTTTTTTTAATTTTTAAATCTTTTATTTCCATATTTTGTGGACCAGGCGCGTACGCAGACCCAACAATTTTAATGAATCATCATTATGCCAGATCAAACATACCCATTCCTGTGTCTCGATACATCTTCTATCATTATATGTGATCAGTTTTCTATAATAGTCAACCATATAGGAGCCTATTGGTGACCAGACACACATACAGACGTTCAGCTTTATATATATATATATATATATATATATATATATATATATATATATATATATATATATATAAGAACAACAACAACAACAACAAATCTCTAAAGTAGAAATTTACAAAACGTTTTTATTATTCGGCAGAATACTCCAAAGATGGTAGCTAGGTGCTCCTTAATCCGCGGAGTTTCAAAGAATGCTAATTCTTCTCATCAGGTGAAAAACTGTTAGCAAAATAATCCAATAGTCACACTAAAATTTTAACATTTCTATGTATTTGTTGGTCACTGCATAGGATGAAACGAAAAGTTTTATGATTTATAGTCACAAAACTTAAAAACCAAAAGAATATAATTATGGAAAACAGTTCATGCGAACAGTTCATACGGAGTTCAACATTAAAATAAAAATTACCAACCGTATTTAGAAGAAGTCCAGTGTAATGGAGGTTATTATTTGCAGGTAAATGAACACCAGCAGGTGCTCGCCTCGGTGATGTAAAGCGAAAAACAAAGCGTCAGAAATTGAAGTTCAAAAATTTATATTAAATATTAAATACATAAAATATTAAAAATGTTTATATTAAATATAAAATAATAAATTAAATAGGAACACTGATCAGAGATCACTACAGAAGCGTGTATGCACATATGTAGCTAATAATATTCATATAACTATATATATGTATATATATCTATATATATGTATATATATATGTATATATGTATATATATGTATGTACATATATATATATATATGTGTATATATATATATCTTTATATATATATAGGAACTGTTTCACTTTATATATGAAGTAGTAATGTTCATGTGTGTGTGTGTTAGTGTGTGTGTGTGTGTATGTGTGTGTGTGTGTGTGTGTGTGTGTGTGTGTGTACATCTCTTTCTTACAACTGGACCAATCATGATCAAACCTTACACTGGACCAATCATGATCAAACCTGGCATGATGATGATCCCCCACCTAGGGTTGGTGCACACCATTTTTCAAGGTAAATGTCAAAAGTCAAGGTTATAGCCCATCTATATATATATATACTCTCTTACAGCCCAGACCACTGGAGCGATCATGACTAAATCTGATATGATGATGGTCTTCGACCTAGGGACGATGCGCACTATTTTTCAAAGTCACGGACAAAGGTTAAGGTTGGGACTTTGCTGTACGCTCGGGTATTGACAAAGCGGTTACCCGAGCATGAAGCAAAGTCTTGGGTAAAAGCACAGGTATTTTTGCTAGTATATATATATATATATATATATATATATATATATATATATATATATATATATATATATATACATTAGTGTTGGGACGATTAATTGGAATCAGAAAAATCGGAAGATTTGGGGGTATCGGAATCAGAAAATTGATGCATATTTTCTGATGCCAAAACGATTCTTTTTTTTTTATTTGATTTTGTTTAAACAAAAATCTTCCATTGCTAGTAATAATGATAAAATATTAAATATTTATTGATTTTAAAGTACCAGTAAAGATAAAATCGATAGGTCATCCTCCACAATTGTATTTTGATGTTTAGGAAAATATCTGCATATTTAAGATGTGTTTTTACGGAAACTCGGTGTAAATAACAATCTTATAGTTAAATGATTAGAGATTTATGAAGAATCGCAATCGGGATCGGTAATTGTATCAGAATCGGGAATTTAGCATGTAATCGGTAATTGTATTGGAGTCAGGAAAAATATTGGAATCGTCCCATCTTATATATATATATATATATATATATATATATATATATATATATATATATATATTCTTGTATAGGTACTATAGCAAATTTAAGGCCTCTGTGCCTAATTAGAGTAGTTTGTGATGTCAAAAAGAATGATGTTACGTTATAATTGAAGGGCGACTGTTGAGAGATATAATAGAAAAGAGAAAAGGGGGAAAGAGAGAGAAGAGAGAGAGAGATAGTGTACAAGAGATATATACGGGTCGTCGTACTAGAGAGATGTCATACAACTAAACCTGGTTAATCTGCTGAATAAGCCTGAATTTCGGGTAGAGCACTGTTGTTAGGCGATGTCTTGTATTGCTTCTTAGTGTAATCCAAAGCTCGTTATAAATAAACAAAATGAGCCTGGCGAAGCGACGGTCACGTATTTATATGAATAGACATTTCAGATGTGCTTTTCTTCGTTGGCTTAATAGTTAGAGCTGACAACTATCAACTCAATGTTTGAAGGTTCGATCCTTGTCTAGGGCTGAAGAGCCATAATATAGCGGCGATACAGCAAAAAGGTCTGTCCATGGATGACTATACATGTGTGTGCGTGAAAGAGTAAGAAAGTAAGAAGATGGTATTCGATAGAATGTATAAAAAACAAATGTGAAAAGAAACGATTCACAGAATTAAAACAAAATCAAACCCGAAAAACCATCTAATATATATATGCAGATATAAGTAACTTGGTCGAATTAATTCGATCTTGCAAGCGACATATAAGCCCTGGACTATTTGACACTAATAATGCCCGCACCAAAACGAACCTCCACCACCTTGCAACGTTTAAACTGTTAACCTAGGATTAAATTCTTTGTCCTTCCTTCGATGGACATACTACTTATCATCACCGCCTGGCCTATTGAACTTGCTTTCGTAGCTAAAAAGCACTTTTGATCAATATGAAGAGTCATGACTTTCATTGCATCTGACAAAGTTCAGACGGCGCTTTCTGTTCTTTACGGAAATCATTGACTTGCGTCTTGAAACATAGCCTCGCAAAGTAAATTCCTTCAATCTGTTATTAACCGTAAAAAGAGAGTACTTTTTAACAAGATTGAACTGTTGTTGGATTTGGGGAGCCGTTTCAAATCTACTCCTGAGGCTGCAGATCTTGATAGCATTGTCTTCCCTGTAAGAAGTAATTCTGGGACGACCAGATCTAGGGGCATCACAAATATATATAATAATAAGAAAGAATATATATATATATATATATATATATATATATATATATATATATATATATAAGAAAGAAGATATATATATAAAATATAAGAAAGAAGATATATATATATATATATATATATATATATATATATATATATATATATATATATATAATACAAGTGAAATTGTCTCTGTGTGTGTGTACATTTCCCTAACAAACTACTCTGTCAATTTTCAGTCTACAGACTCCAGATTTGACATAAGAGTATTGGGGTAAAATCTTTTAAATCAGTTTTCGGCCAGAAATTTGGCTGTGAAGGGATCAAAGTTGAACGATTAAACCTTTGAAAACTCTACCAAACTCCTCCGCCAATTTTGGGTCTAAACACTTGAAATTTAAAATGTAGGTTACTTAGACATGGATCAAATTTTAAAATTTTGTTTTAACACAAAACAATAAATGTTAAGGGGTAAAAATTGGGGTTAACGTTTTTTAAATTTTGATCTCTGCGGTCTCTACCAAATTACTCAGCCAAACAGGTTTAAACATTTAAAATTTAACATAAATTTTAAGCTTTTTAAGCAAGATTTTAAACATAAATTTTAATTTATGTTTAAAATTAATAATTTTAATAATTAAAAAAAAATTAATAAAAAAATTAATAATTTTTTTAAGCAAAATTTTTAACATAAATTTTAAGCTTTTTAATCGGTTTTTGGCCGAAGATTTGGCTGCCAAACATTTGCGGCCTCTAGCAAACTATTCAGCCAATTTTGGGACTAAACATTTGAAATTTTACATAAAGGGTATTCAGACATGCAGTGGCTTTTTAATAATTTTGGGGGCGAAATTTGGCTGCGAAGAGGTCAAAGTTGAAAGAATTAACTCTTGCAGACTCTACCAAACTCCTCCGTCAATTTTGGGTTGAAACATTTGGAATTTAAGATGGACATGAGTCAAACTTTTTAATATATATATATATATATATATATATATGTATATATATGCACATAAAGTTATGAATAGTAGATAGGGTCCGAGCAAAGCTGGGCTGAACTGCTAGTATATATATATATATATATATATATATATATATATATATATATATATATATATATATATATATATATTAATGGTGGGACGATTCCACTATTTTTCCCAATTCCGATACAATTACTGATTCTGTACTAAATTTCTGATTCCGGTACAATTTTCGATTCCGAATCTTTATAAATCTTACAAGTAGCTATTTTTCTCGATTACCGTCAAAGGCCATGTTAAATATGCAGTTATGTGCATAAGCATAAAAGTATACTTATGGGGAATGATCTATTCATTTTAGTTTTTAGTTTTAAAATTATAAATATTTATCTTTTTTTTCGCTACGACAAGCTGTGAAGGATCTTGTTTTAAACAAAGTAAAATTTTGAAAAGATGATTAAAAGAATCGTTTTTGGAATCAGAAAATAGGTACAAATTTTCCCGATTGCGATAGCGATTCCAATACCCACAAAAGTTCCAATTTTTCCGATTCCCAATTTCGATTCTGATAAATCGCTCCAACACTAGTATATATATATATATATATATATATATATATATATATATATATATATATATATATATATATATATATATATAGTCTTTGAAGTTTTTAACCTTTAAAACTATACACAAAAAAAAATCATTTTTAGCATTCGTTAGAAAACTATTTAGCCAGAAAGTCATTTGATAACCTGCAATCACTGCATCAACTTGCTCTCTCGAATTCACTATAGTACTAATGGTAATTTAAGTTATCATAAGTTGTTTACCCTGAAATACTGTTTCAGGGATTTAAAAACAAAGTAGTATATTAAATCATGGCTACCCAGCAATGTTGATCAAACACCACCTCCCTTAATCTTAAGAAGAAGACATGTTACAAATATTAGATCTAGTTTCCTATTTTTAATTATATATCTTACCTATTCATGTTATAAAAATTAATTCCTTACATGTGAGATTCATCTGTTTCCAAATTCAAAATGGATATATTTTTTTTTAATTTACCAGTCTTGTATTAATAAGATTAGGATTAATCCATTTAACTACTTATCACCCCCACTATGATTAGTATTTTATATATTTACATTCTTATTTATTGAAAATTAAAAATATATAAAGGTTAAAAATATTTATAAATATATACATTTTTATTTTTTTTATAAATACATTTTATACATTACTAATATAGTTTTGGATTTCCTTTATTAATATATTCTGGTTAATTTTATACGATTCAAAAGCATCAGGATAACGAACAAATGCTTTATTTAACTGTTTAAATATTTTAGTTTTATCCTTGTTTTATCATCCTTATTACTAAGCTAGAATCTGGGAGTATAAAATCTATTAATTTTAAAGTAACGCGAGTTATTCTCAAAAACTCTGACATAATGGTTCCATAAAACATAAAAACAGGGCAGGTTCTATCTTTCTGCGGCATATAGACTATTTGAAAGGGGAAAGAGTTTCTTTTATCGAATATTTTATAAAGAAAAACCCATCCTCAAGTTTTATATCTAAATCCAGAAATGTAGCCTGTTGTCCTCTGTGTTCACAATTCAATTCTAACTCCTTTGGATATATAAGATGTTTATTTTTTTCGAATTCATCGTTATCGTTTATACATATATAAATCTCATACATTTATGAAAATTATATGTTTTATGTTTTATTGGTGATAACATATATATATATATATATATATATATATATATATATATATATATATATATATATATATAAGTAAATTTTTGGTACAGCAGAATGGAAGGAGAAATTTCAGAGGAAACATAATTAATTTAAATACCAAAAAAAAAACAAAGAAATGGGCAGGTGAAATTAAAATTTTCCCTAAGGCCTTATCGTCTGACCCTCTAAGAGGAAACGTCAGAATGATAGATTAAAAACTAAGAAAACGAATGAGGGAAGAGGGGAATTTTGGTTACAGTTGGAAGAACAGTGGAGAAAAAAAAAAAAAAAAAAAAAAAAAAATTCTCACTGTTCAGGTGGTTTTAAATCAATGAATATCTCCAACTGATGTCTAAGAATCTTTTGTCTACACAGGCTAGGTCGAGAGTTGTTAATAACTAACGCCTCAATGATATTGAGATGATAGTTCGACCTAGCACTGTATAAAACAGAAAACCACCCATCGGAATATTGATCGGCACACCTATTTATACTCAACAGGTGATCGCCGATGGCAGACTCATGAGCCTGGGAGTGCCCGGATGCTCTCGAAACCTGGTGTAGTCGAATATCCCGAGGGATATGTTGGGATATTCTCATTTCTAATCTTTGAGACGTTTTGCCAACGTAGTCAGCTCCACACTGACAAACGAATTTATAAACAACAGAGTTCTTTTGAATGGTTGGCAAAACATCTTTACGAAAAGAAGAGAAAAAGGTTCGAGTTGTGTAAACTACTCTAAGCATAGTAGCTGGAAAACATCGTTGAGTAGCAGAAGAAATCCTTTTAACAATATGAAGGCCATCAGGACCTAACCATGGTAATTTTAGATAAATGGGACAACGTGATGGACCAATATGTTTACCGCTATTAAATGTAGTAATTTTACGTTCAATAGTAGATTTTATTATATTAATGGGATATCCATTATTAAGAAAAATAGTTGTAATTTCACCAAGTTCCGTATCAAGACGGTTTGGTGAACAAATCATAAGTGCACGATGCGTAAGAGCGCTAATGAGGTTTATTTTTCTAGACTGAGGGGCAAAAGAAAACCAATTAAGATAGAGCCCTGTAAATGTAGGTTTTCTATAAACAGAGGTCTCAAACGTAGTACCAACTTTAGAAACACGAACGTCGAGGAATGGGAGAGAGCTACAGTCTTCAACCTCCATAGTAAATTGTAAAGATGGATGCAGGTTACAAAGAAGACGAAGAAACTGTTCAGCTTCGCTCCGAGAGGGAAAACATGCAAAAGTATCATCAACGTAGCGTGTGTAGAATGCTGGCTTAATAATTTTGGAAAATAATTCGTTTTCCAAAAATCCAACGAAAATGTTGGCTAACGAAGGACCAAGAGGGCTACCCATTGATATCCCATCAATTTGACGGTACATAATGTTGTTGAAACTAAAGGAGACTGATTTAGTAGCAAGTTCCATTAGTTCAACAAAAATTCGTTCAGGAAATTGTGGAGATTTTAAGGGGCCACGGTATAGATAGTCAGCACAAATACCAATGGTTTCATCCAAAGGTATATTAGTATAAAGACTATTAATGTCAAAGGAAGCTAAGAACTCGGTATTTTTAGATAAAGGTAATTTTTGTATCTGAGATACGAATTGAAAAGAATCAGAGATACAATGGACCGAATAAAAAGAAAGCACAGGTTTAAGAAGGTCAACTAGCCATTTACCAAGTTCGTGTTGTGCAGAACCCAACATAGATAAAATGGGTCGCAAAGGAATGTTGGGTTTATGGACCTTGGGTAAACCGTACATTCTAGGCCTTTGAGAACCGATGGGTCGGATTCTATCATAGATCTCCTTAGAAATAAATCCGCTTTTATGAAGTTGAAGAAATCTTTTCTGGATTTTTATTTCCATACGAAAAGTATCATCATGGCATAAATCACCCAAACGGAGAAACTTACTTTTATCGTCCAAGATTTGTAACATTTTGGAGATATAATCCGTTTTGTTAAGTATAACAACGCCCGATCCTTTATCCGGGCGAGAAAGGTAAATGTCGGGATTAGACCTAATTAATTTTGCAGCTTCAAAATGATTTTTCTGCCAAATAAAATCACTAGATTTAGTATTTATGGCAGAAAACCTCCGACCTAATTCGCCCAACTGAATTTTAACACTAGTTAATTCATCAGTAGAGATAGGCGAATGGTGTTTTAATTGAGTATACAATAATTCAATTTCACTAAATACTGAGATTTTATCAACAGAAGGGGGAGGAATGCAAAATTGTAAGCCAGCAGATAAAACAAATTCTTCTGTAGTGGACAAAACATGAGAAGAATAATTAAATATATGTTTATCCAAATTTGTTATAATCCCAAACTTCTTAGTAATTAAATTTTTTAAATATTTATCATAAGAAGAAGTACATTTAATACGGGTAAAATTATCGCCGATGGATAAAAACCTAGAAAAACGGAGTTTATCAAAGAAAGATAGTTCTTTCCAAACCATGGCCCAAAGAAAAAGGTGTTTACTACGTAACGAATTATATGTATCAGAATTAAACAGGATTTCATCTTGTAGGAAAACACGTTGAACTGCCAATGTATTTCTACATTTAATTTTAGAAATACGATGGCAGATATAACCGGGAGCAACATGATTTAGGCGGCAAGATTTAAGAAATTCCATCCTACACTTCAAAACGATTAACTTATTTTTAATACGTATAACTTTGTTTAACGTTTTGATAAATTGTGAGTTGTACCGACCTCGAAAATATGTAAGTAAATTTTTGGTACAGCAGAATGGAAGGAGAAATTTCAGAGGAAACATAATTAATTTAAATACCAAAAAAAAAAACAAAGAAATGGGCAGGTGAAATTAAAATTTTCCCTAAGGCCTTATCGTCTGACCCTCTAAGAGGAAACGTCAGAATGATAGATTAAAAACTAAGAAAACGAATGAGGGAAGAGGGGAATTTTGGTTACAGTTGGAAGAACAGTGGAGAAAAAAAAAAAAAAAAAAAAATTCTCACTGTTCAGGTGGTTTTAAATCAATGAATATCTCCAACTTATGTCTAAGAATCTTTTGTCTACACAGGCTAGGTCGAGAGTTGTTAATAACTAACGCCTCAATGATATTGAGATGATAGTTCGACCTAGCACTGTATAAAACAGAAAACCACCCATCGGAATATTGATCGGCACACCTATTTATACTCAACAGGTGATCGCTGATGGCAGACTCATGAGCCTGGGAGTGCCCGGATGCTCTCGAAACCTGGTGTAGTCGAATATCCCGAGGGATATGTTGGGATATTCTCATTTCTAATCTTTGGGACGTTTTGCCAACGTAGTCAGCTCCACACTGACAAACGAATTTATAAACAACAGAGTTCTTTTGAATGGTTGGCAAAACATCTTTACGAAAAGAAGAGAAAAAGGTTCGAGTTGTGTAAACTACTCTAAGCATAGTAGCTGGAAAACATCGTTGAGTAGCAGAAGAAATCCTTTTAACAATATGAAGGCCATCAGGACCTAACCATGGTAATTTTAGATAAATGGGACAACGTGATGGACCAATATGTTTACCGCTATTAAATGTAGTAATTTTACGTTCAATAGTAGATTTTATTATATTAATGGGATATCCATTATTAAGAAAAATAGTTGTAATTTCACCAAGTTCCGTATCAAGACGGTTTGGTGAACAAATCATAAGTGCACGATGCGTAAGAGCGCTAATGAGGTTTATTTTTCTAGACTGAGGGGCAAAAGAAAACCAATTAAGATAGAGCCCTGTAAATGTAGGTTTTCTATAAACAGAGGTCTCAAACGTAGTACCAACTTTAGAAACACGAACGTCGAGGAATGGGAGAGAGCTACAGTCTTCAACCTCCATAGTAAATTGTAAAGATGGATGCAGGTTACAAAGAAGACGAAGAAACTGTTCAGCTTCGCTCCGAGAGGGAAAACATGCAAAAGTATCATCAACGTAGCGTGTGTAGAATGCTGGCTTAATAATTTTGGAAAATAATTCGTTTTCCAAAAATCCAACGAAAATGTTGGCTAACGAAGGACCAAGAGGGCTACCCATTGATATCCCATCAATTTGACGGTACATAATGTTGTTGAAACTAAAGGAGACTGATTTAGTAGCAAGTTCCATTAGTTCAACAAAAATTCGTTCAGGAAATTGTGGAGATTTTAAGGGGCCACGGTATAGATAGTCAGCACAAATACCAATGGTTTCATCCAAAGGTATATTAGTATAAAGACTATTAATGTCAAAGGAAGCTAAGAACTCGGTATTTTTAGATAAAGGTAATTTTTGTATCTGAGATACGAATTGAAAAGAATCAGAGATACAATGGACCGAATAAAAAGAAAGCACAGGTTTAAGAAGGTCAACTAGCCATTTACCAAGTTCGTGTTGTGCAGAACCCAACATAGATAAAATGGGTCGCAAAGGAATGTTGGGTTTATGGACCTTGGGTAAACCGTACATTCTAGGCCTTTGAGAACCGATGGGTCGGATTCTATCATAGATCTCCTTAGAAATAAATCCGCTTTTATGAAGTTGAAGAAATCTTTTCTGGATTTTTATTTCCATACGAAAAGTATCATCATGGCATAAATCACCCAAACGGAGAAACTTACTTTTATCGTCCAAGATTTGTAACATTTTGGAGATATAATCCGTTTTGTTAAGTATAACAACGCCCGATCCTTTATCCGGGTGAGAAAGGTAAATGTCGGGATTAGACCTAATTAATTTTGCAGCTTCAAAATGATTTTTCTGCCAAATAAAATCACTAGATTTAGTATTTATGGCAGAAAACCTCCGACCTAATTCGCCCAACTGAATTTTAACACTAGTTAATTCATCAGTAGAGATAGGCGAATGGTGTTTTAATTGAGTATACAATAATTCAATTTCACTAAATACTGAGATTTTATCAACAGAAGGGGGAGGAATGCAAAATTGTAAGCCAGCAGATAAAACAAATTCTTCTGTAGTGGACAAAACATGAGAAGAATAATTAAATATATGTTTATCCAAATTTGTTATAATCCCAAACTTCATAGTAATTAAATTTTTTAAATATTTATCATAAGAAGAAGTACATTTAATACGGGTAAAATTATCGCCGATGGATAAAAACCTAGAAAAACGGAGTTTATCAAAGAAAGATAGTTCTTTCCAAACCATGGCCCAAAGAAAAAGGTGTTTACTACGTAACGAATTATATGTATCAGAATTAAACAGGATTTCATCTTGTAGGAAAACACGTTGAACTGCCAATGTATTTCTACATTTAATTTTAGAAATACGATGGCAGATATAACCGGGAGCAACATGATTTAGGCGGCAAGATTTAAGAAATTCCATCCTACACTTCAAAACGATTAACTTATTTTTAATACGTATAACTTTGTTTAACGTTTTGATAAATTGTGAGTTGTACCGACCTCGAAAATATGTAAGTAAATTTTTGGTACAGCAGAATGGAAGGAGAAATTTCAGAGGAAACATAATTAATTTAAATACCAAAAAAAAAAACAAAGAAATGGGCAGGTGAAATTAAAATTTTCCCTAAGGCCTTATCGTCTGACCCTCTAAGAGGAAACGTCAGAATGATAGATTAAAAACTAAGAAAACGAATATATATATATATATATATATATATATATATATATATATATATATATATACTCGATTCTATGTAAATACAGATTTGCCCAAAATGGTGCAGCATCCAATCCCATTGGGATACCTATCGTTTGGAGTAATATTTTATTTCCTATTTGAAAATAACATTCTTTAATAAGATGACTTACAAGTATTTTTAAAATACCTGTAGAAACACTAGCTTTGCTATTTTTATTTTTACACCAGAAAGTTTAGAGTTTGAAAAGTCTATATATTTACCTTTTCCACCTTCAAAAGCTAAATCTACAGTATCATTTAATTCTTTTATAAGTTTTTCATGTGGAATTTTAGTGTATAGCGTTCTAAAATCATAAATCGCTATAGATTTTGCTTTTATTTTGGAGTTTATTTTATCTAATTTTTCTTTTACTGGTTGTGAATTATTTACCACCCAAAATAGATTTATATTACTATAAAATTTTCTTTTCTGGCGGAAATTATTTATTTGATTTATAATTAATTTAAATATTTTAGATATAGTTTTGCTTAAAGGTTTAGTAATGCGCGTTTTTGAACCTACAATAAACCTAGCGCTAACTGGATGTTTGTGCATTTTAGGTATCCAATACATACATGGAAGTTTTTTGTTTTTTTCTTCTAACTTTAATCCTACTTTTTCACTAATAATACTATTATTCAGAATAATGCTATCTAAATTAATATTACTAACTTTATATGTATCTGAAACTTTACCTATAATTCCTATTTCTATCAATAAACGTTGTATATAATATTTTTTTACGTATAAAAGCTATATTGTTTGCGGCTTTATCAATGGGAACTATTACAAACTTATCTTGAAGTATTTGAAGTTCCTTCAGTATTTCTGAATTTTTAAGAAGAGGATTAGCTTTTTTTGAGTGTTTAAATTTTTTTATACGTTCAACCTTTTTATTTACGCATTCAAGTATATTATTTTTCCATGCATTTTTAATATATATAAACACACACACACACACACACACACACACATATATATATATATATATATATATATATATATATATATATATATATATATATATATATATATATGTATGTATATATGTATATGTATATATGTATATACATACATACATATATATATATATATGTGTGTGTGTGTGTGTGTGTAAGCTTCGTCAGCTGGTGCTACCAGATCAGACTGTCTGAAGATATTGGCTTCCTGAGACAAAATGCACCTAACATTGTTCATGCTTTTTGTTTTTCTACTTCCTTTTGCAAAACTCAATTATGTTCTGCAAAACCAAAACCGAAAGCAAAAACAACCCACCTTTTTTTTCTTCCCATTTCCTCTTTCTCTTTCTATCTCCCCCACTTCCTAACTTAAAATGTGCCAAATATTAATACTATAACCTTTTTACCTCTCCCATTGCAAAGCTCATTCAAAAACGATTAAATCCATTATAAAACAACCGAACTAAAAACTAAAAACTAGCGATTGAAGATACAAAAGGCTTCTTTTTGAAGAATAAAAAATCTTCTACAAAATAACTAGATGCAGCATGAATACTATTTCGTAAATATGTGGATTCGGCATTAAATATCCTGAAAAGGGTTGATATGCCGGAAAACAAAATGACCATAAGCTTCGTCAGAATGAAGTAGTGGTTTATTAGGTTTCTTTTATGGATATACGGATATAAGAAAGAAAGGAGTTGAAGTAGAGTGTGAGGAATTATAAATAATGACAACAAAAATGTATAATTCGAGGAAAGAGGAAAAGTGGATGATAGTAAAAAGTGGATAATGGTAAAAAGTAGATAATAGTAAAAAGTGGAGGATGGTAAAAAATGGATGGTGGTAAAAAGTGAAGGATGGTAAAAAGTGGATGGTGGTAAAAAGATAATAATGGTAAAAAGTAGATGATGGTAAAAAGTGGATAATGGTAAAAAGGGGATGATAGTAAAAAGTGGATATTGGTAAAAAGTGGATGATGGTAAAAAGTGGAGGATGGTAAAAAGTGGATGGTGGTAAAAAGTGAATGATGGTAAAAAGTGGATCATGGTAAAAAGGGGATGATGGTAAAAAGTAGAGGACGGTAAAAAGTGGATGATGGTAAAAAGTGGAGGATGGTAAAAAGTGGATGTGGTAAAAAGTGAATGATGGTAAAAAGTAGATAATGGTAAAAACTGGATGATGGTAAAAAGTGGATAATGGTAAAAAGGGGATGATAGTAAAAAGTAGAGGACGATAAAAAGTGGATGATGGTAAAAAGTGGAGGATGGTAAAAGTGGAGGATGGTAAAAAGTAGAGGACGGTAAAAAGTAGATGATGGTAAAAAGTAGATGATGGTAAAAAGTGGAGGATGGTAAAAAGTGGAGGATGGTAAAAAGTGGATGATGGTAAAAGTAGATGATGGTAAAAAGTGGAGGATGGTAAAAGTGGATAATGGTAAAAAGTGGATGATGGTAAAAAGTGGAGGATGGTAAAAAGTAGATGGTTGTAAAAGTAGATGATGGTAAAAAGTGGAGGATGGTAAAAGTGGATGATGGTAAAAAGTGGATGATGGTAAAAGTAGATAATGGTAAAAAGTGGAGGATGGTAAAAGTGGATAATGGTAAAAAGTGGATGATGGTAAAAAGTGGAAGATGGTAAAAAGTAGATGGTGGTAAAAAATGGATGATAATAAAACGTGGATGATGCTAAAAAGTAGATGATGCTAAAAAGTAGATGATTGTAAGAAGTGGATGATGGTAAAAAGTAGATGATGGTAAAAAGGGAATGATGGTAAAAATTAGATGGTTGTAAAAAGTAGATGATGGTAAAAAGTGGATGATGGTAAAATGTGAATGATTGTAAATTGTGGATGATGGTAAAAATCAGATGAGGGTAAAAAGTAGATGATGGTAAAAGTAGACGATGGTAAAAAGTGGATGATGGTATAAAGTGGATGATTGTAAAAAGTGGATTATGGTAAAAAGTGGATGATGGTAAAAAATAGATGATGGTAAAAGTGGATGATGGTAAAAAGTAGATGATGGTTAAAAGTAGATGATGCTAAAAGTGGATGATGTTAAAAGGAAGATGATGGTAAAAAGTAGAGGATAGTAAAAAGTAGATGATAGTAAAAAGTGGAGGATGGTAAAAAGTGGATGATGGTAAAAAGTGAATGGTGGTAAAAAGTGGATAATGGTAAAAGTGGATGATGGTAAAAGTGGATGATGGTAAAAGTAGATGATGGTAAAA
Source organism: Euprymna scolopes (assembly GCF_053919585.1). Lineage (NCBI taxonomy): Eukaryota > Metazoa > Mollusca > Cephalopoda > Sepiida > Sepiolidae > Euprymna > Euprymna scolopes. Next base: position 101,087,051 of record NC_136502.1, read on the forward strand.
GTAGATGATGGTAAAATTAGATGATGGTAAAAAGTGGATGATCGTAAACGTAGATGATGGTAAAATTAGATGATGGTAAAAAGTAGATGATGGTAAAATTAGATGATGGTAAAAAGTGGATGATGGTAAAAGTGGAGGATGGTAAAAAGTAGATGATGGTAAAAAGTGGATGATGGTAAAAGTGGATGATGGTAAAAAGTAGATGATGGTAAAATTAGATGATGGTAAAAAGTGAATGATGGTAAAAGTGGATGATTGTAAAAAGTGGATTAATGTAAAAATAGTTGATGGTAAAAAGTGGATGATGGTAAAAAGTGGAGGATGGTAAAAAGGTGATGGTGGTTAAAAGTGGATGATGGTATAAGTGGATGATGGTAAAAAGTGGATGATGGTAAAAAGTGGAGGATGGTAAAAAGTAGATGGTTGTAAAAGTAGATGATGGTAAAAAGTGATGGATGGTAAAAGTGGATGATGGTAAAAAGTGGATGATGGTAAAAGTAGATAATGGTAAAAAGTGGAGGATGGTAAAAGTGGATAATGGTAAAAAGTGGATGATGGTAAAAAGTGGAAGATGGTAAAAAGTAGATGGTGGTAAAAAATGGATGATAATAAAACGTGGATGATGCTAAAAAGTAGATGATGCTAAAAAGTAGATGATTGTAAGAAGTGGATGATGGTAAAAAGTAGATGATGGTAAAAAGGGAATGATGGTAAAAATTAGATGGTTGTAAAAAGTAGATGATGGTAAAAAGTGGATGATGGTAAATGTGAATGATTGTAAATTGTGGATGATGGTAAAAATCAGATGAGGGTAAAAAGTAGATGATGGTAAAAGTAGACGATGGTATAAAGTGGATGATTGTAAAAAGTGGATTATAGTAAAAAGTGGATGATGGTAAAAAGTGGAGGATGGTAAAATAGATGATTGTAAAAAGTGGATCATGGTAAAAGTGGATGATGGTAAAAAGTGGATGATGGTAAAAAATAGATGATGGTAAAAGTGGATGATGGTAAAAAGTAGATGATGGTTAAAAGTAGATGATGCTAAAAGTGGATGATGTTAAAAGGAAGATGATGGTAAAAAGTAGAGGATAGTAAAAAGTAGATGATAGTAAAAAGTGGAGGATGGTAAAAAGTGGATGATGGTAAAAAGTGAATGGTGGTAAAAAGTGGATAATGGTAAAAGTGGATGATGGTAAAAGTGGATGATGGTAAAAGTAGATGATGGTAAAAGTAGATGATGGTAAAATTAGATGATGGTAAAAAGTGGATGATCGTAAACGTAGATGATGGTAAAATTAGATGATGGTAAAAAGTAGATGATGGTAAAATTAGATGATGGTAAAAAGTGGATGATGGTAAAAGTGGATGATGGTAAAAAGTAGATGATAGTAAAAAGTGGATGATGGTAAAAGTGGATGATGGTAAAAAGTTGATGATGGTAAAATTAGATGATGATAAAAAGTGGATGATGGTAAAAGTGGATGATGGTAAAAAGTGGATTAATGTAAAAATAGATGATGGTAAAAAGTGGATGATGGTAAAAAGTGGAGGATGGTAAAAAGGTGATGGTGGTTAAAAGTGGATGATGGTATAAGTGGATGATGGTAAAAAGTGGATGATGGTTAAAAGTGGATGATGCTTAGAAGTGGATGATGGTAAAAAGTGGCTGATTGAGCCAAAAGGAAAAGTGAAGCATGGGACGTGACAAATAGTAACGGTCGATAGAAAATAACTAATATAAACCTAGGTCAAAGTCGAGGTAATTTTTATCCAATGATCTGTTTTGCTTGACTTGAAAAAAATGTTTCAAAAACATCCATTCTTTGATCGTGTGATGGAAGTCAACGCGTCAGCGTTGCAAGCTGTGAGCTCACAGAAGAGAGACGCTCGCCAAGAATCGAGTGAAAAATATGGAACAGTAGATGCAGATATTTAAACGATCTGTGCAGATTACCAATATGTCAAATTGGCGTGTTACGTTGTTGGTTCGGGCTGAACGATTATTATTATTATTATTATTATTATTATTATTATTATTATTATTATCGTTGTTGATGTTGTAAAATAAAATGTTAGAAATTACGCATCAAGGCGAGATGTATTTTTAGAATGAAAATATTCATGTGGGAAATGAAAAGAAATGGTATTTTTCATAACTAACATACGAGTGGCGTGCAATAAGTAATGTCCCTGACCCACTTCCCATAGCAGTAGAGCAACGAAACTTGGCACAGTTATTAGTCTTTCTCTACATAGAAACCACCCAGAGTTATGCATATCTCCCATCGTTTGATGCAGCTCTGGAGACCGTTTTTCTAGAACACCCCAGGTTGGTCCTCCAACCACGACGTGACTTCAGAAATTAAGGCTGTATCATCTGGAAAACGCTTCCCTTTCAAAAACAACTTCATGGCTGGGAAGAGGTGAAAGTCAGAGGGTGCAAGATCAGGAGAGTAGGGGGATGTGGGAGAATTTCATAACCACACGCCCGTACTTCTGATCTGGCGACATGCGAGTTGTGGACCAGAGCGTTGTCCTGCAGGGGGAGGGTACCTTTGCTGATCTTGCTCCGCCTCTTGATTTTGATAGCTTCCCTCAATTTCCTCAAAAGTGAAGCATAATAGGCTCCTGTAATTGTGGTACCCTTTGCCAGAAAATCTGTCATTACTACTCCGTCCTGATCCCAGAAGACTGTAAGCATGACCTTGCCAGCGGAGGGCTGCACACTTGCCTTCTTTGGGGGTGGTGAGTCCAAGTGCTTCCACTGCATTAACTGGGATTTGATCTCTGGATCACAGTGATAGACCCAGGTTTCAACCGGTGTAATCAGTCTTTTGAAAAACTTTGACTCATCTTCTTGGCACATCTCCAAATTCATCCTCGAGCACTCGACGCGTTCTCGCTTCTGGAATGGTGTGAGCAACCTGGGAATCCATCTGGCAGACACCTTATGTATATGCAAATGGTCATGAATGATAGTTTCCACAGACCCTGTACTAATCTTGACATCTTGGGCTATTTAGCGAATAATCATGCGCCGATCTTCCAAAATGGCAGCCTCAACTTGACGGACAGATGCCTCATCAATGGCAGAAGGGGGCGACCAGGTCTGGGAACTGTTTCCACAGACTTTCGGCCATGTTTGAATTCACAATGCCAGCGTTTTACAAGGTCATATGATGGGGTATTATCTCCATAAGTTTCTTTCATTTCATCAAAAGTCTCCTGTTGTATGCGTCCTTTCAAATACAAAAACCGGATAACTGCTCGACATTCAACAGGCTTCATTTCACACATGACTCAGTTGAAACACCTGTAAAATAGAAACTACAATTATTTCAGAGCTGTAATTTGCCACATAACCTGTAGAGGTATAAATCATTGCACCTGCAAAATTTCAGCTAGATCAGACAACTGGAAGTGGGTCAGGGGTATTAATTATTGCACGTCCCTCATAATCAGATATGTTAACTAGATAAACAAGTATACGTGACAAAGTTGAGAGTTGACAGTACATACATACATACATACATACATACATACACACACAAACACACACACATATTAGGTTGGTGCAAAAACAATATCGTTTTCTCACATATGTTACTTTTATATATGATTTCTGAATTAATTCCTTGATATATATAGCCATGTTATATATATTATTTTGAAGCGCGTTTTTCACTCTATCGAATCGTGTTATTTGTTACCGTTCTCAATCTCTTCATTCGTTTTTTGCAGGCTTTTCGACAGCATGGACAAAATTCAAATCCGCACGATTTTCTTGTTCCAGTTCAAACTAGGCCGAAAAGGTACCAAGACAATGATGCGTTTGGCCCAGGAACCACTTACGAACGTGTCGCACAACAGTGGTTCAAGAAATTTTGCAATGGTGACGAGAGCTTCGAAGATTAAGACGGTCGCGACTGCAGTTGATATCGAACATTTGAAGCCGATCTCGAAAAATCACACGAGACGTTGCTGTTGAACTCGAGGTCGAACACTCAACAGTCGTTCGCCATTTAAAGCAAATAGGGAAGTCAAAAAAGTTGATAAATTGATGCCGCATGAATTGTACGATAATAAAAAAATTGTCGTTTTGAGGTTCTTCTACGCTACTTCTACGCAAAAAAACGACCCATTTATCGAGCAGATTATGGCGTGATGAGAAGTGAATCCTCTACGACAACCGGCGTAGTTCGTGGTTGGATGTCAGAGAAGCTCTGCAACACTTCCCGAAGCTGAAATTGCACTAAAAAAAGGTTATGGTGACTGTTTAGTGGTCTGCGGCCAATCTCATCCATCACAGCTTCTTGAATCCGGGAGAAACTATTACGGCGGAGAAATACTACCGACAAATTGACGAAATACACCAGAAGTTCTAACGTATGTGCCCGAGATTGGTCAATATGAAGGGACCAGTTCTTCTCCATGACAACGCTCGCCCGCATGTTGCTCAACTGACCCTACAGGGGCTGAACGAATTGGACTACGAGATCCTGTTTCATCCCCCATATTCCCCGGATCTCTCGCCCACCGATTATTACGTTTTTAAGCATCTGAACAACTTCCTGCGCGGAAAATCCTTCAAAAGCCAAGATGATGCTGAATCGGCCTCCAATGACTTCATCGCTTCCAGAACTCCAGATTTCATTGCTAATGAGATAAATAGACCTGTGTCTCGTTGGCAAAAATGTGTCGATTCTAATGGTTCTTATTTCGATTAATAAAGTTTATTATCAAAGGAGTTATGATCTTTTGAAATTGTGCGGCAAAAACGACATCATTTTTGCACCAACCTAATAGTAATGATATAATATTGAATATTTACTGGTTTTAAACTACCAGTAAAACTAAAACCTATAGATCATCCCCCTTAAATATATGTTTAGGTTAAGGAAAATATCTGTATACTTTACATGTGTTTTTACGGAAATTGTTAAAAAAAAATATAACAACTCTATTGTTTAATATTTAAAGATTTATAACGAATCGGAATCAGTAATCATATCAAAATCCGAAATTTAGTACGGAATCTGTAATTGTATTGGAATCGGGGAAATATTGAAATCGTCCCAGTACTTACACACACACACACACACACACACACACACACACACACACACACACACATATATATATATATATATATATATATATATAAACTGAATAGTCAGACGTGTAATGTTTATTATATATCTATATACATATAATATATATATATATATATATATATATATATATATATAAATATATATAGATATAATTAGCTATTTACTTATAATTATTAAATTATAAATATCATATGTATCGCAACAGACTAAAGCGAAATTGCAATAGAAAAAAATTAAAATCTAAAATTCAAAATTCAATAATTCCCCTACTAAAAAGCGAACACTGAACAGAGCTTATTCAAACTATAAGATAAAGCTTACATTTCACAAGCCAATACAAGAAAGCACACACAAACTCACATATCCTCTCCTACACACGAACCTACGCACAAGACACATTTATGTGACGAGGTAACAATGCATCGCACACTTTCACATAAGTAAGAAGAAAAATAAATAAAAATAAAAATAAAAAGCCAACAAGACCAATAATACTAAATGATCCTGAACTGACCATAATAAACGAGGAGAGCGGCGAAATATTCTCAAGTTTGAGAACGTTTAGAAGCGTACATGTTCTCACTATTTGAGAAAGTTTTTATCATCACTATGGCTTAGCGAAAACATCTATTTTTACAAACTATCTGAAGAGGGCGCTTTGAAAGACACAAGATCTTCCGAGACGCGTTAAAACTATTCCAAAAAATTATTTCAATAATTTGAAAAATAAAAATATCAAATAATAAACCAAGTATAAAAAACATAACAATCGTTCGTGACCACACCCATTTATATATGCATTTTTCTCTTTTTGTAATCTCTTAAATCATTGTCAGTTTTTGGTTTACAGACATAAAACTTAATTTATAGGGTATTCGAACCCATGCGAAACTTTATATTTGCTTTTTAGCCGGGGAGAACGGTGTAAAAGTGTGAAAATTAAAAGAATGGAATTTGTCAGGTTACGGTCGGACGACGGCATTACGAATATGCATGCGTAATGTAATAGCTATTGGTACACGTTTTCATTTTTAGCCTTGCAGCAAACATGTCTTCATAGGTTATATTCGGCATCAACGTCAAAGGAAAAAGTAAATCGTAAGCTAAACGTTTTGGTTTCGATTTTCGGTTGTGGCGCACGAGTTATTTATTTTTTTTTAATCATATTTTAAAATTATTATGCCTTCGTTCAGTCTCGAAAGACAAAGGATATCCCCTGTAGGGGCAACTGCGCATGTAATTGTGAAGCAAGGGTTGTGCAATCTCCAACCACACCTCTCCTGAATCGGCACTGTTTGAGTGGCAAGGAGAAGTCCAGGACGACTGGAAACAATGCTGAAATAAGCAGAGAGCACATACAGCACCTGAAACTTTCCAAATTGGTCACCCATTTAGTACTGACCAGGTTCAACATTGCTTAACTTTGGTAATCCAACAAGATTCCATGTGTCAACATGATTATGCCGTACGGTGATAATATGATGATGATGAGGAGGAGGAGGATACCCCGAGTATGGGGCAGCTGCATGTGTAATTGTGAGGCAAGGGTTGTGCAATCCCCAACCGCACCTCTCCTGAATCGACATTGCTTGACTCCAGTGGCAAGGAGAAGTCGGGGACGACTGGAAACAATGCCGAGATAAGCGGAGACTACATATAGCACCTAGAAATCCCAAATGGTCACCCATCTGGTACTGGCCAGGCTACTCGCTGCTTAACTTCGGTGATCTGACGGGAACCGGTGTGTCAAAGGTGATTATGCCGTATATATTCGGTCCAATATAATATAATACAAGAATAAAAAAGCATTGGAAATGCAAAAGGATATAGGGATGGTATGCCAAAAAGTATACAAACAAGATAGCTATGAATGGCTAGGCACATGGAAATAGAATTGCATCCAAAGTATAGCCCTATAGCTTTTCTCCAATCTTCATTCCGTGCCATCATTACGGTTGTAAAAAGCTATAGGGCTATACTTTGGATGCAATTCTATTTCCATGTGCCTAGCCATTCATAGCTATCTTGTTTGTATACTTTTTGGCATACCATCTCTATATCCTTTTGCATTTCCAATGCTTTTTTATTCTTGTTAATTAGTATTTTTACTTACAGTCTTATTTTTAAACTTACATTCATGATAGTATTGTCTTTTTTAGGAGGCGGCTCATTGCCGCCTCCATTAGTAGCAGGTCGCTTCCTGCTGGGTTTTAGGTCTTTGGGTTTTGGGCCTTAGGAGTTGCCTCTTTGTCCTCCATCGGTTCTATATTACATAGAGAGTGCTACCGCCTCTCTGATAAAACAGTTAGAGTATTATAAAGTTCTAAAATGTTCATACCTTCACTATTAAATTTTTCTTGGTTCATTCTTTGGCGTTTTGGCAAAGATTTGGCAGTTTTTGATATTTATATTTATAATAGTTTGTGCATGAGGCAGCTTTTTTCCCCTTGGGATCCCTGTTATACCGTGCTTTTGAGTCAGCACGTGAGGCAGCCTTCTTTTTTTCTGGTTCTTTGTTATAAAGAGCACGTGAGGCAGCTTTTTTCTCCTCAGAATCCCTGTTATACCGTGCTTTTGAGTCAGCACGTGAGGCAGCCTTCTTTGCCTCAGGATTTGCATGATACTTAATTTTTATTATTTCAGCATTTTTCTGATAGTATTCTTTTTGCTCAGATAATACCTTGACTTTGTTTTTTTCATAGTCTATATTTCTCTGAGCTTTTTTACTACGTGCTGACTTTGGCATTTTTTATTAAATGTAAACATATAACACTTATGTTATCTTACTATAATATCACTTATCTTATAGCAAGACAACTCTCGTAGAATTGAGATACTGCCCCGTCACCAATAGTTAAAGTGTGGAACGGTATATACACCAATAGTGTAGTTGTTATCTTTATATGAAGTCCTAATCAGTGACAGTGTGAGGTTACTTGGTTAATTTATTGTAGTTTATTTTAGAAAACTTACTTGTTTTTATTAGTAGATTGTGTATAGTAGCCACAATATCTAGTTATTTTTGTGGCTAGGGCTTGGATTTTTGATTCTTTTTGGTCAGCTTCCAGTGAGTTCTTAGAAGATGACTTTCTTGCAGTTTCTTTTGCGGTTAATTTAACTTATTTTCTTTAGCGTTTGGTGAGTTCTTAGAAGAACTGGTCTGATCTACTTTTCTTAGCGAGCGAAGAGATTCAGCTGCATTTAACAATGGTTGCTATAGTGTATTTTTGCGTATGCGTGAGAATTTCAAGTTTCCTCCTTATTTTTCAATAGTTTGACAGTAGTCATGTGTCTTTCTGCCAAGAGCGACAGACGTCAGTGTTAGCCGTGATCGTCTAGAGGTTAGGACCCCCCCACGTTGTGGCCGTGCTAACCTAGGTTCGAATCCTGGTCACAGCATTGACATTTTGTACATATTTTACAGTCCAAAATCTGAAGAATTATTTGTTTTTATAACATTGTTTTTTGACGTCGTACTTGCTGATAGGTTACTCTTATAACAATGTTGATCAACTGAGATAAAGATTTCGTGGTTTCATTAACGCTGGTGGGTTACTGTTTTAAGAAAAAACCTTAACGTTCACCTCAAATATTCAGCGTCCAAGAAATATAGGCCACTGGCAAACTGGAACGTCTGTGAGCATCCGGTGTATTATTTGGAGCTGTCCCTTTTGAGAGAAGTTCCGTGTTCGAAGTGGTCTATTACACGTAATCTTATTTAATTATGGAGTTAGCTAAAAAGCGATGGGTCACTGCACTTCTCCGTGTAAAGAGCAGTCGATTGATGCTTGAACTGTTGTCAGAGACCGTTCGTACACCGAGATACATCGTCTCAAAAGAAAGAAGAAAGCAGAAGAAGAAAGAAGAAAGAAGAACAATTGGCCATTTTTGTACCCTTTTTCTTTTTTTTTTTTTTTTTTGCTCTCTTTTGACATTTTAACCGACGTTCTGACACTCGCTGGATTCGTAAGACGCTTCTCTGTCAGAATATGTGCTTTTTGAAACTTATAAGTTGATTTTAGTTGAGATTTGGATAGTTTTGTTTTGTAGGCGTATATAGGCGTGTACGGGCCATCCCTATATAGAGAGTGCTACCGCCTCTCTGATAATATAATAATAAATACGAAATCTGCATTAATCAAAATATCATATTTAAGCGTATTTTACGATCGGGTAATGCGGGGCTCCCTGCTAGTATATATATATATATATATATATATATATATATATATATATATATATATGTATGTATATATATATATGTGTGTGTGTGTGTGTGTGTGTGTGTGTGTGTGTGTGTGTGTGTGTGTGTGTGTGTGTGTGTGTGTGTGCGTGCGTGTGTGTGAACTGAAAACTCCGACATGGAATGTTGAAGTTGTTGGTTAATCTGATTGAGAGTAGCCGATTAATCCACCTGTTTCAAGACAGACAAGTGAACGGAAGGAAAGGCAAAAGAACCGCCGCTGGGGAGAAGTAGCAAAAAGGCAGGGAAAAAATAGCATTTAAATTCAAAATATTGATTAAACGAATACGTTCTTTGCAAAGTCGACCATTGTTACTGAGAAGCACTTAACAGTGAAAACAAAGCCACAGAAAAAAAAGAACATAAAAAAAGAGAGATAGTGCTTTATATATATATATATATATATATATATATATATATATATATATATATATATATATATATATATATATATATATATATATATATATATATAGGGCCTTTCTCTCCGCGAGCGAAACCAGACATCAAAATGTACGGCTTCAGGATAGTCTGTTTTCTTCTTGCGTTCTCGTTGGGTTACTCTCAACCAAGTAAGATTCCTCGCATTGTTTATATATAACAATTGTTTAGTTCTTTTAAAATGTTATATTTAAATAACAAAAAGGGACTCGTTATATTTGTGTTGATGTATGCAAATAGTGTATGATAGTATTGTGTACAGTGTAACCGTCCTTAAAATTCCATCCATATAATCGTTAATAAAAATTACAATCCTTTCTGGAACACTGTACGGTAGTACATGCCTACACACGGGGCCGACACTCTATATGCAGTCTACGTCGCAAAGGCATACGGCATAATCACGTTGACACACCAGTTCCTGTTGGATCACCGAAGTTAAGCAACGTTGAGCCTGGTCAGTACTAAATGGGTGACCATTAGGGACTTCCAGTTGCTGTATGTGGTCTCCGCTTATCTCGGCATTGTTTCCAGTCGTCCTGGTCTTCTCCTTGCCACTGAACCCAAACTGTCGATTCGGGAGAGGTGTGGTTAGGGTTTGCGCGACCCTTGCTTCACAATTACACGCGCAACTGCCCCTATAGTGGCATCCTTTGTCTTTCGAGACTGATCGATCGACGTCGCAAAGGAAGTCAATACAAAGAATAACTCAAGCTCACTTTTTCTTGTAATAACGACATTAATTTCTTCATTCTCCCGACACACGTGACTTCTCGTTATGACTGTGACGTCTCTTACGTTTTCTCAAACGTGCTCTTTATTTCTTTTTATAGTCTTTTTTTTTCTTACAGTTAAGTCATTTCGCATTTCGTACGCATTTGCATAAACGCGTCCACGCTCTGTTATAATACAATAATATTTTCTATACAAGTAAACAAGTAAATGGCTGACTTGTTCGCCAGATTTCATAAATGGCTAACGGTTTTTATTTTATCGTGAAGCTCTCTACTTTCACCAATGCGTTTCTTTCTAATGTGCTTAGTCTAAAAATGTGTGTACGCACCCTTAGGACGTTGCTCTCCCTTTGTAGATATTGAGTCCAATATGCAGTGAGGTTGTTGCGAAGATGCTAATCAATTCCCGCATCTGTTATCGAATGCAGCTTCTGATCATCATCGCTTATTCATTTCGACCGAATCAGATAGTGTTGCCATTCGTTTCGTCGATATCTTTCTAGTAAAAATTCTTTTTTTAGAAAGACATCAGATATTTACGGAAGAACCACGCGATGGTTGTGAACATCCTTAAGTGAAAGTGTTTCTGTGAAACGAACTGGATTCGAACTGGCACACCCAGGTTATCAGTATGCATCGTTAACCACTTAGCCACACCTACCTCCTTATTGCTGGTGTTTTTATGCCATGCGCACCGTTCATTTATTTCGCATGAATCAGACGATTATTGTTGGCGTTCGTTTTTCAGATATCTTTCTAGTTAGAATTCTTTCTAGTAAGACATCGGATGCTTGCACGTGGAATCATCTGAATGTTGCCAACATCCTAGCATGAATAAAAGATAGCTGTAAGCTTTATTAACCCTATGACACTTTTAATTACGTGTCAAAAGGTTGACTGGCGAAGTTAATTAAACAATAATTAATTAAATTATAATATTAATTGTTTTATTGAACAGTATAAAATTTGTTAAGGTAGCCAACATTTTTTAAGAACCAAGTGTAATAAACTGTCATTGAGTGCAAAGAGATGGCGACCTTAGCAAGAACAGGATTTGACCTATAAATCTGTCAATAAAACAAAAACCATCTGTAGGTGTATTGACCTTTCAAAATTATAAACGAACTATATAAGTAAAATTAATTCGGTTTGAAAGTCCGACATTTTAAGTGCAAAGAAATTGGGAATGACAGATAAAACAAAAACAAAGTGCAGACGTTTGCACCTGCTGAAAAATCATAATTTATCAAATTATAAACAATAAATATATTTTTAAGTTGGCAATCATTTTTGGGTCGGCCTAACTTGGAATTGAGTACAAGCTTGGCACAAGGACTGGGCGGCTATACATTATTCATCAACTAATCACAGAATTGCTCCGTATAGCCCCTCCCAATGATTGCAACTAATTGGCCGATTATCTAAAACCAATCAAAGGCTAACCTGAGTGATTGTTACGACGATAGCTATTAGTCGGCAATCCCCATTGGCTGGCCAATCAGACACTGATTGTTCAAGTATTCGGGCCAATAAATAGAGGATACCCAAAGCGAAAAATCGAGTTGGTTCATTTTTTTGCCGCCGCTTAAAGAACCAAATCCGTTGCCATTCTTCATCAACGCTGCTTAATTGCAGTCAAGAGTTTCTAAGAAAACTTTATTCCGCCAGTCAACCACAATCACTCCCCTTGCGTGGTGTTTGAAGATTGTGTTAATAAACGTTGTTATTGTTTATAACAAACGCTTTCAGACATTTTTTCTTTGATTGCTTGGCAACTTTTCTTCCCTCCAGCAACAAATTCAACCTTCGTCGACTGGGCCATACTCATCTATTCTTTCTACGGATCTTAAAGCAACGTGGGCGTGGAAGGAAACAGAGAAAGACCAGTCAACGTATGTGGTAATCACGAAACCATCGGCCAACTCGGGTTCGTGAAGATATCGTACCACAACCCTAAACTCCAGTTAGCACATGGAACGCGTTAGTAAATTAGAAATGCTTTTAACAAACCATGATATTTTCAGACTATGCGATCATCAGTTACATGTTTACATCGCTATGCTTTGCATTCAATTACACTTTGCGATACTTTACAAATTAAATTTAGTATTCTTCCGTTTAATGTTTGATGCGATTCGTGTAAAACTGAGTGTATGCACCCTTAGGACATTGCTCTGTTCTCTGTAGACATTGAGGTCAGTATGTAGTGAGGTTATTCATTTCAAATGAATCAGATACTTAGTGTTGGCATTCGTTTTCCCGATATCTTTCTAATTAGAATTCTTTTTAGTACGTGCAGTTTGTCAACATTTCTAGGTGAAAGTGTTTCTGTGGAACGAACTGGATTCGAACTTAATACATCCAGATTGTAAGTCTGTGTCGTTAACCACTGAGCTACTGTCATTCCCCTCTTGTCGCATATGGGAAAGAATGGGTGTCATCAGCAAAGTGATGGTCAGCCAACCGAGTCCAGATTGCCCACTTGATACAATTCTTCTTTTCTGTTGTAAATGTTCTCATTGCATATCGCATGGCTAACACGAATAAAAGATAGATGTTAGCTTCATTAACACGCGTTTGTCAATTGAAATGTTTATAACGAATTATGATATATTCAGACTACGCGATTATAACTTACATGTTCAATCGCTGCGATTTGACTGCAATTACATCACGTGATACTTTCCAAAAAAAATGTATATCTCTTCAGTTTAATGTTTATAAGACCTTTCGTTGATGGTTTTCGTGATTTTTATAAGAAAATAAAAAAAAATATCAAGAAGATGATTAAACTTAGATGAAAGCTGAAAAAAGAACAGAAATAATCACGTGTGTATGTGTGCATGCGTGCGTATTTGCGCGCGCTTATGCGAATTTGTATATGCTTTTGCGCATGCGTGTGTGTTTATCTGCATTTGCATGTGTGTACGTGAGTGCATTCTTTTAGGAATGCGTATCCAGAGATTTGCAATCATAACGTAGACGTGAGATGGGCAGTTCTGGCTACAAATGAAAAATAAATAAATAAATAAGTTTCCGACTTTTAGCAGGCCGTATTTATTATTATAGAGACATTATAGAGATTCTTTATCGATTATTATATTATCCCAAATTATAGTAGTGAGATCCAAACTAATATATATATATATATATATATATATATATATATATATATATATATATATATATATATATATATATTGTTATAATTTTTTTTTTTTTGGGGGGGGGGTCTGTATTGATATTCATATTAAAAACCTTTTTTCTATTTATTTAAGTATTTATTTGCTTCCTCGCGAAAGTAAATGTGACACAAGGTTGTTTTTGATGTGAAGAAAAAAACAGCTCCCCTAAAACAAGGGCAAAAAGGGCGTTCTCTGGCAGGATACAAAAATAGTAATTCTCTCAGTATGAAGGGTTTCCCCTACATTGACCAAGGACCAATTAACTTAAGTTAAGCATAAGAAAGATACTACACTTTGATCTTGGCCCAAAGGTCAAGAAAGGAAAAAGGCGAGCCTTTTTTTAAAATTTATTTTAAAAGAAAATATAACTTTGTTAAATATTGGTCGTGGAATTTCATTTGTCTGCAAAAGATCTAGCAAATTTGTATATTTTTTAAACATTCATTTTAATTAATTCCCTATTAGTTATTTTGGGTTTTCTTATGGGATCATCATCTTTAGTTAAGTATTACGTGTAATTATATTCATGCAGATATTCTACTTGATTTATACTTGCGTAATATTTGTATAAACCTCTTTCTATATATATTTATGTATGCGTATATATATATATATATATATATATAACTACTTCATTTACTCACATAAAATTAATATACGAAAGTATAGATTTATGCGTAAAATTTAAGTATTTACTTCAAAAGTGCTCAATACGTAGGTAGAGCTTGTTAGTAATTTATAAGCCTGACGAATCCTAGAGTGGATGAAACGCCGAATATTCAGTGTAGCTTAATCGCCATATATATTTTATAAATTACTATATATATATATATATATATATATATATATATATATATATATATATTAGTAATGTGATAGTAATGTATATATATATATATATATATACATATATATATATATATATATATGTATATGAGGTTAAGTCTTATATTCCAGGCTCTAAATCATGTCGCCTCTGCACAACCGAAGCTATAACTATAATTACTTCCCCTCAAAATAGCAATATAATAAACTCTAAAAACGAACTGATCACTTTCTGCAAACATAAGTCCCAATTTAATTATGGTAAATTTGATAGCCATTAATTTAACCTTTCAGATATATATTATCGTTTTTTTCTACATACTTTCTTAATATTTTATAACGTTATAATTTTTTATTATAATTCTTTATTTCTTTCTTGTTTGGCCGGTTTTTAGTCTGCAATTTCCATTTTAGCGTTTAAATATTCCTATCTATCAAATATATCAATCTACCTACACATTTATATTCTGCATGTACGTTTACTTATATTTTACTATATGCATTTACTTACATACTTACTTGATTTATCCGGAATTTGCAGATACCGGCCATCCTTTCCCCTTTAATTTTTTCATCTATTTTTTATTTATCCATTTACTTATATGCATGTATGTATGTATGTGTGTGTGTGTGGGTTGTATATATATATATATATATATATATATATATATATATATATGTGTGTGTGTGTGTGTGTGTGTGTGTGTGTAATTGTATGTATTCATATGTATGTATATACATGTGCATATATTTATTTTATCTTTCTTTTCATTTCATTTGGTGTCCTTTAATAACTCCTACTGATAATTTAATTCTTTAGAATTTATTTGTACATTTCAGTTGACCTATTTCTTGCTTTTTGAAGCCTTTTAACATCATTTTGTTTGAGTCATTTTGACTTTGGCTTTTCTACTTTAAAATTAATTCAATTACCTTTCATTTTTTTCTTCTTCTTCACTCATTTTTCTTAATTAAGCCTCGCCAGTCGAGTTTTAAATTTCTTCCATATTTTTTTTTTTTTACGCACATTTTTATCTTTCTTTTAATAAAATTATTGGAAGTCATTCCAGTTTCCTTGTACCTATTTGTGAATTATTCTACGGATTTCTGCCTTTTTGGGTTATTTTGGATCATCTTTCAATTACGCGATTCCCTTGGAATTTACTTGTGCGAATGGAAATTTAATTAACTTTCTTGGATTTGCATTTCCGTCATTGGATATTTTACCCTTCACCAGACTATCCATTCACATGAAATCACTTTTTTATTCACCATATTCCCTCTGCTTCATTTTTTGTTATCAAGAAAGATCTATGACTTACTTGTAGTTTCATCAAATACTTTTGCAAGCAAAATCCGATCCCGCATTTTGTTAAATCCTACCCTGTGATGAGAAGGAAAGTATTTCTTCGAAACTCCCCGGATTAAGGACTATCCACTTATTTAGTGTTTCCTTTTTAAAATTAAATATGTTTTTAACTCTTTTTCAAAGTGTCTTTTAACATGTTTTATTAACTACTTGTTCTTATATATATATATATATATATATATATATATATATATATATATATATATATATATATATATATATTTAATTTACTTTTGCTACAAAGTTTAGGTTTGGGTTAGATTATGATTATTTTACGGTTAGGTCAGGGTTAGAAGATAGTTTGTCAGGGTTATGTTAGGACACGGGTAAAAGCAATTCGGTTTGTATCGTATGGAAGTACCGAGACCACATGCCAGATAAACGCAATACTTCCTTTCGTTATATTATCTATATATTAATACGATACGTGTGTGTTATTTATTGTGTCACGCTTATATCCGTCGTTTAATTGTTATCTACTTCCATTTCTTGTCATAAATAATTTTACCAAGAATTCTTCATAAGTTTTGGTTTCAGTTTCGATTATAACTGATGGCACTGAAGCCATCTATTTTTCTTTATAAATAATTTTATCAAGAATTCTTCATAAGTTTTGGTTTTGTTTTCGATTACTCAAGTTATATATATATATATATATATATATATATATATATATATATATATATATATATATATATATAAGGAGAAGGAAATTATTTATTTGCAACTCCGCGAATTAAGGACTATCCACTTATTTAGTGTTTCCTTTTCAAATTAAATATGTTTTTAACTCTTTTTCAAAGTGTTTTTAAACATGTTTTATTAACTACTTGCTCGTATATATATACACACACGCATATATATATATATATATATATATATATATATATATATATACATATATGTTAAATCGCAACTTTATAATATATAAAAATCGATAGAACATTAACTCTATACTAATATATACAAAATCTGCACGAATTAAAATATCATATTTAAGCGTACTTTACGACCGAGCTTTGCCGAGCGTTCGTTCTAGCTTAGATAAATACTTTTGCAGTTTTAACAAAAAAGCTACAATAATATCAGAGCGTCTCCATTTACACTGAACATCTACAGAATGCCAACATCAATATATTACATATGAATTAGCCCTCTGTGGAATTTCAACAGGTCCCGAGAATCAAAGAGAGTCAAACGAATGAAAAGAATATTCCGTTGTCACGGCCCTGCTGATGATACATTCGGTTTGTTTCGTGAAGTGCATTTACATTCGCCAGCCTCGGAAGTTTCCGGTGAATGTTTTGATGATGTAAATACTGAAGTATTCTCGAATACCTATTCCTAAAATGTACATCTACCTGTATGTATGCATTTATCCGTCAAAGCTTTTTTTTTTTTATTTCTTATTAGTTTGTTCAAGCTACCAGATGCCAAACATTCACTCGCTAACTCAGATATTCCAACCGAGAGATCTTTCTAAGATTCTGATCGCCCCCTTGAATATAATTGTTTAAATCTCTCTTGCACTTGGTATATTGGGTATATTTGCACGGTGTTTTTTTTAAAATTCTTTTTCATAGGAGATCTTCCTAAGATTCCAATTTCTTTTTATGTCATTCATAAGACCTTGGTATTTGGTTATATTTCCTCTCTTAGCCCTGTTTAACCCATCATCATTAGGGACACTAACTTCTACTAAGGTTGCTTCTTTCTCCTTATTGTCCCATATCACTATGTCAGGTTTTATAGCTCCATTTTCTAGGTATGTAGCTGTAGCGATTGCATAATTATAGTGAATGGTGTACGACTTATTTCCAACTGTTGCTTTTTTTTTTACACGGTGGTCACCACTTATCAAGGCCCGGAAGCCACTCAGGGATAAGGGTTATTGCAAATACAGTACATTAGTGTGGAGATTTGATGAAGTGTTTACTTAAGGGGGCAGTTCATTAGTAATTTGTTAACGTTGGACTTGAAGACATCCAAGTCGTAGTCAGGTGGGAAGCAGGCAGACGGAACAGAGTTCCACAGGCGTGCAGTTCTAAGAAAGAAGCTTTGTTCATGGAATCCACGTTTTGATTTAGGCACAGATAAAGAGTGGGGGAAACTTTTCGCAGTGGATTCAGCTAGACGGGTGTTTTTCGTGAACGATTGGCGAGGGGGACCAGAGATTGGAGTTCAGACGAGCACCTACCATGGAAATAACGATAAAACAAGGATAGGCTCGCAACGTCTCTTCTGTGGGAGATGGGTTGCAGGGTAGAGAAAAGGGCACCCCCCACTAAGCCACGAAGTCTATTTTGTACTCTGTCAAGGCATGATAGGCTGTTTTTAGCAGCTCCTGCCCAGATATGGCAGAAGTATTCCATCCTTGGACGTACTTGGCTTTTATATAGATAGAGAATTGCATCAGTAGTGAGATATCTTCTGAAGAGGTAGAAAGATCCCACAATCTTTCCAGCGACCTTGGCAACAGACTTGATGTACGTGTTCCATTTCAGATCAGGAGTAAAGGTCAAACCCAGAAGCTTGTCAAAACACGGGCTTCTCCTAGACGAGAGCCATCCATTTCAATTGATGCCAGATAGGGATCAGAGCGTTGATGATGTAAGGATAGGAGTTTGGTTTTAGATGCATTAAAGGTAACCATCCACGTCTTCCCCCACTGAACCACGCGCTTGAGATCAGAGGAGAGAGAATCAGAGAGAACTTTGTCATTTACAGCCTTTGATGTGTTGCCGTAGATGGTCGTGTCATCAGCATAGATGTCAACGAATGATTTAAGTATGTGTTTAGGGAGGTCATTGATGTAGATCAGGAAGAGAGTTGGGCCCAGGATTGACCCTTGAGGGACTCCAGCATTTATATTGCAGGCCTCCTATTTCTGCGCATCAACCACTACTCTTATGAGCCTATCGGAGAGACATGATTTAATGATTGAGAAAACATTTCCAGTTATACCGTAGCTGGAAATCTTGTGAAGTAGACCCTTATGCCATACCTTGTCGAAGACCTTTGATATGTCAAGAGCAATTGCCCTAGAAAGGAAACCTTTGTCAAGAGATTCACTAATCCTATGAGATATAACCGTTAGCACATCTGTTGTAGATCTTGTTTCTGGTAAACATTCGATATTCAACTCTTACAGATTGTCCAGTGGAAATATTTACACGTTTCATTATGTCGAGTTGTATAGTAGCCGTTCGCCAGCAGAACCTTACAGTTGGGTGTCAGGTGGCTCACACTCTCTGCTTCTGTAAGCGTATATGTTTGTGTATGCGTGCGCATGCCTGTATATGCCTGTATTTGTGTGTGTGTGTGTGTGTGTGTGTGTGTGTATTTGTGCGTACCTCCATGTGTATGTACATTTGAATACGTACGTTTGCGCGTGCGTGTATGTACATGTGTGTATGTGTATGTGTATGTGTGTGTGTGTATACATGTGTATGTGTGGTGTGTGCATGCATGCATTTTATAAGAGTTTCGTTATTCTGTTTGCAGTCAACAAGCAGGTGGTCAGCGGAGAAGATGCGCGCCATTGTGAATTCCCATACCTTGTCTTTATCGAGACGTTCTTCGAAAGCAGTT
This sequence comes from Euprymna scolopes, assembly GCF_053919585.1. Lineage (NCBI taxonomy): Eukaryota > Metazoa > Mollusca > Cephalopoda > Sepiida > Sepiolidae > Euprymna > Euprymna scolopes. The sequence goes on from NC_136502.1 coordinate 101,106,556, forward strand.
CTTCTTGGTGTGGGGCGACCCTCTTGGATAAGAATCACGTTCTCACCGCTGGTCACTGTCTCAGGTAAGAACTGTAAAGCATCATTCAGGTTAAAGGGCAAAATCTTGTGAAGTTATATGACAGTTGAAGAAAAAAATACCACCAGATTCCCGCTTTTAACTGCAGCAAATAAGTTTACAGTGGGGAGAGGTAAGACAAGCTACCCTGAGGGAGTAACCTAGAAGGGTTCAAAATAACCGAGCCATAAACCAAATCTCCTTCGTGAAAGATGACGGTGCATCGTCTGGAGCGAACTTAGCAAGGAGCCGTGACGCAACGGATAAAAGTTCTGAGTATACTTAGTTCTAAGTGACAATCTTCTAGAGGTTGAAAGTTCAATTCTCATTACAATACTATAATGCAATTACAGATTACTTAAGATTTCTTGTCGATTATTGTTTACGAAAAAAAAGTCAGCTATTCCATGTTTATTAAATAAAGGCTTTGGTTTTAAATTCCGTATAGATTTCCGAGTTCGACAGAAAGATTCCAAAGTTTGAAAAAACCCACCTGAAGAAGGTTGGAAGTTATATCTGTAACGTTACCCGACACGTTGTAGCCTCAGTCGCAAAGTAGACAAAGAATAGAAAAAATAACCTCAAGCCGCTTTTTCCCATTATAACAACATTTATTTCCGGATACTTTCTCCGAAAAAAACGGGTTTATGAACGTGATCGTTTTTTCTGATGCCTGTCCTCTCAAACGTCGTTTAGAACGTCGTCCACGTCTCTAACGTGATCCCGAACGTCATCCACGTCTCTAACATAATCGTCTTCGTTAACGTGCGCTTTCTCCTTTTTATGGTCTTTTTTCTTTACCATAACGAGCGTCATCTCGTGTAATTATCCATCTCTCCTCAACACAATCCCATTCTATCTATTAATATGTTTATTTACACTTGTATATATGTTATCATACGGCATAATCACATATGCGGTGCCTGTGACCGGACGTTTCACACAGAAAGAGAACTACGCCAAGATCGAAGGATGAAGCGCCGAGGCCCCGATTAGTCATCAAGATTGACGGACTGCATGATGATGATGATGATGATGATGATGATGATGATGATGATGATGAATCACGTTGATACATCGCATTTCTTTAGATCATTGAAGTTAAACGACGTTGATCCTGGCGAGTAACAGACCAATAGCCATTGAGGAATACCCGGCGCTGTATGTAGGAAAACGTTGACACTTTCAGCAGCTTCTGCATTCTATCTTGCCTATGGTTGTCTTGAGAAAGCGAGACTGGCTCTTCGAGAACCGGCTTAACGTTAAACAAAATCTCAGCGCGTATCAATCCTGGAGATGATCGTTCCGACGGACGAACATTCATAAACGCTATTACTAGGTATGACCATAATAAAGACAGAAATTTCGACCCCCACTCCACATAACAAATAATTACAGTAAAAACTTGTAAAATAAAATTGATTCATTGTAATATTTTTTTGCAGTATTCCCAAGAAGAAAGATTCTAAAAAAAAATCTATTTTATTTTACTTTCCTAAAGCCTGTGAATGTTTAAAAACTTCTTCCAAAAAGCTAAAAACTGGAAAATTTGAGCCGAATCTTATTTCTACATATTTTGATGTAAACAATGAAAAAAAAACGCGATTTTGAAAATTCTTCCGAAAATCAAATAATTGATAAATTTTGTTAATTGTTTTACAGACTTATTTGAAAAAAATGCTGGAATATTTATGTAATGTTGTGAACCATAGCTGTGATCATAGCGAAGTAACTGCGTTAACTTTGGCAGGCGGGGCCAAGGGCCAAAACATTATTATTATTATTATTATTATTATTATTATTATTATTATTATTAATTGTCGCTGGGTCGATTATTATGATTAAAACAATCAACAATTAGATTGGGAAAAAGTGATTGACAGCTGAAATAAACACCTGCAAAAAGAATGTGATGTTGAAAAATACAGGAAAACATAATTTTTGGTTTGAATAAACAAATAATCAGATTTATGTTACGTCAGCGATTGGGGTCTTAGACACGTGATGAAATGTAGATTTGGGGAGATTCTAGTCAGTCGTTAGCTGAACATCAGAGAGAACGGATGACTCAAGGGGAAGTTGGTCTCTCCATGACGCACGGAGCGGCGTTTTCTCAGGCAGCCAGGATGTGAAGACGTTGTAATCTCTGAAGATGCCGTCCGGAATCATGAAAATAAATGTTCATAAATAATCCAGGTATATGTTGCGTTATTTACACCTGTTAAAAGAACTGGTTGTCTACAACTGTTTCGATACGTCCACGTTAATCGTTTCCTGTTAGAACTGTTGCATAAATGTTAAAATATACACACTAGACGATTAACTACATGATATGACGTATATACATATACGCATTTACACGTACATGAATATACAGGTAAAGTATAAAACCCACTATTCAACATGTACGTTGTTATGGAATATATTCATATATATAATTTGCACCCCTCTAATGCGATCTTATCAGAATTTTTAGTGGGGGGAGTATCCACATCTTAGTAATTTTACGTATTGAAATATACTGGAATGATGAAATAAAATCTATTTAATTTTGAGTCACAAACGTTGCCGATTTATACGATTTTCATTGAATTTTCGAAAAAAAAAGTTGGAAAATATATAAAAAGTATTTAAGTTTTACGAAAATTTAAAAATTATTTATTATTTACGTTTCACAGTTTTTATATGTGTAATTTCAAGCGATTTCTGAACTTATTTCTCATTTTTTTAATGATTGAATTTTTCAAGGTGTGAAAAAAATGTGGAAAATTTGGTATTAAAACTTATAAATAAGCAGACAGTTAATAATTAAAAAAAATATCTTTAATCGATGCCGTTTTTGAATAGTGAATAATTAAAAAATATATTTATAAATCGAAATTTTTTTCTACGGAAGGCCGATAACGCAATAACCTGTTCGCACGTCGCAGATAAAAATCATCGCGTTACACTTTTTTTTTTTTCTTTGTTTTGGTCAGAACAAAAATATAATTTCTAAACCAACTAACTAAAACAATTATAATTTAACAGTTAAATTTAATTTTTTTGTGCACGACATGTTTTACAATCTAGTAATATTAAAAATTAAAAATGTGACTTTAGTTTTATAAGTCCATACAAAAATTTTGAATTGAAAATAAGTTTTCAAAAGTTAATTTAAGTATTTAGATAAACTTTTTAAAGAGCTCAATTTTAAGAATTAAAAATTGATATTTCCTACTAAAAATGGGATTTAATAAAAAACAATTTAAATATTACCTTTTGGGCTACAAATTATGGTATTGAAAATTAATAATAAAGAAAATTATGTGGTTAATGACGGAAGTTAATTGTTTTAGATGTTCTCTGAGAAAATATAATTTCTTTTCTGGGTATACATATCTATATATGTCTTTTTATAATATTTCAAGCGAAAGATAAGATTTTACTATTATATTTCACTTGAATAATAATTGAACAAAAACTTTAAAAAGATATAATATATATTTGTACTAAGTTTTTTTCCTAGATTGTAAATGTTTTATAAGGCCTGTTTTTCATATATCTGCGACGTCATGTCATATTCTTTTTTTTTTTTAATATTTTGGTTATTTTTGACATTCAAATCAAATTTCATCCGTTTTATTCAGCGTTGAAATAAAGAATGTTTATATACGATTAAAACCCTGATTCTTCCTCTTTAATATAGAGTAAAAATTACGATGAATTAATTTCATTTTACTAGTTTTTACTTGTCTTTTTTGTTATGGGTGTTAAAAATTAGTGTCATATCTAAGTTATTGCCTGTTGAAAAATATAAATGATGGAACTTAGATCCGTATTTGTATTATTATTCATCGGACTACTGTTCTCATCTTGAGTGCGATTTTCACAACGTTTCGGTCGATATAACCTCCGACCTTCTTCATGTGTATCTTGTCGAATGTTTCTGTCGAACTCGGGAATTTGGACGGAATTTCGAACGGAACCCTTTATTTACTTCGCGGAGGTAGCGTGCTCTTATTCCGTCAGCCATGAATTACTTAGGACCTTTATCCAGTCATGGCTGACGGAACAAAAGCATGCTACCCCCGTGAAGTAAATAAAGGGTTCCGCTCGAAATTCCGTCCAAATTCCCGAGTTCAACAGAAACATTCCCGGGTTCGACATTATACACCTGAAGAAGGTCGGAGGTTATATTGACCGAAACGTTGTGAAAATCACACTCAAGATGAGAACAGTAGTCCGATGAATAATAATACAAATAACCAATCCTCATCTCAAAAATTCAGAACCGTTAGATCCGTATTATTTGGATTCATCAGACTATGGTATTCATCATTCGAGGATAGCAAAACGAATAGGGCATGAGTTCGTCTGAGACAGAATCTTCAACAGCCGGTAGGAGAAACATCAATTACAGACCGATATCTCAAACGACCTCGTCCCTTCCTGGAAAGTATATCTCGGACTGATGACAAAGCCCACATCCAAAAATACCTGGACATATCATATAAGAAAGAATTTAAGGGGGACAAATCTCGCCAAATAAAGAAATTGGAAAATCGAAAAGCTAAAGAAGTAAAATTCCATGTCCACGATTGACCAATAAGAACCATTATCAACAAAAGTAAACGTCAGTTAACTCCCTTTGATGAATCAGTGCTAAATAAGTGTTTCAACTTCTTCAGATGCTGCACTTCTAGTTTATTGTTCTCTTTCGGTGGAGGAGAAATCCTTCACGACTGAGACAATTTTTATTTTTGTACCTTTTCTCCACGTTAAAAAACGACCCTGGTGTCTAACTCTGTCCCGTGGGGAGGCATAGTAAATAGGTACAACCATCAAGCGAATTCCATACGTAGATATGATAGCTCTAATAGAAGACGCAGCTTTGAATAAACCCAAAGCGCAAGAAGATGAACTAAGGTGGAAAGTGAGATAAACACTCGAGAATTCAAAGCCTCCAAACCAAACCTCTCAAAGGAAAACGTGTTGGTTATCAAGCCCCTGCGCTGTGACAGGGATATCATAATACTACCAGCAAACAAAGGCAATGCTAAAGTTAATGGATAAAGCAGAATATTCCAAGAAGTTGGCAGATTTAATAAAAAGTAAAAAAGAATCCGACTTTGAAAACGGAAGGTAAGCTGTCACAGATCCTCAGTAAGAACAAGGAACTAATACCATCTACAAAATGTGAAAATCACACTTAAGATGAGAGCAGTAGTCCGACGAATTCAAAGAATACGAATAACGAATCCTCATCTAAAAATTTAGAACGGAATTTGGATTATTTTGATTATTCTTGGATGTAATTTTCACAAAATTTCACTCGATATAACCTTCGATTTATTTTAACTTGACTTTTTCTTTATTAATTTCGGATAATAAAATATCCATCATCAGTGAAGGGAACGGTTTTATGTTTTCGTAAGTAAAATGTCCTTGGACCGTGTTGTTATTATGATGTTGTACACTGTGGTGTGAATTAAATCTTTTTACTTTTAACTTTTTAGGCGTACAGAGCCTCGATGTCACAATACAAGACATGGACATTTTATTTATGAAAAAGAAAAAAACTTTTTCGTTCTCTGATGATGGATATTTTACTATCTGAAATTAACAAGAAAAAAGTAAAGTTTAAAAAATAATCGAATGATTTCTTTTTTTTAATATTTGTATGTTAAGCTTGTTTGAAAGATAATTTGTCTGTTTTTGTGTGTGTGTGTGTGTGTGTGTGTGTGTGTGTTTTTTTTTTCTTGTTTTTCAAAATGTTAACTTTTCTTAAAGATGCTTCTAAGAGCTTTTTTGTCAATTCCCATTAAAAACAATATATTTCTCAGTACAAATAAGGAAGGGATGGACGATTATTTTCAACTATAAAAGCTTTGGACATGTTATTTCGACTTCCGGTCAATAGTAATTTTTATAAAAATCCGTTCTTTGTTATGTCAACCGAGAGTTCACAATTGGATTCTGTTGGGTTTATTTTGCCGCCCATGTCAACTCATTTAATGATCAAAGACAGTTATCCCCCACCCTCGAAATCCAACACTAGTTTTTTCAGCCAAGCTACCCACACTTAGGTCCTCCAAGATTTACAAACACGATTATACCAAAATGTTAGAAAAAAATCAAATGTCGAAACTTCTCTGCAACTCACTTCGCCGCTGCCCTTTAACTCCTTGTAACTCAAATAGCACCACAACCGCTTTTAACACAATTCGCCGCAAGAGGGCAAAATCGTTCTCGGGTGCTTCCACGCATGCCCTTCACATTCCTTTCTGATCTCAACATCACACAAATGGCAACGTCGGAAAGGCCGCTTCTGTCTGGTACTTCACTTTAATAGTACAGTTGATGCTCTCTTTGGACATGTCACTAAACGCTTGAATGTCCAATGGGGCTATATCAACCGACTGGCATTCACTGCAATACCTAACCACCGATCGCAATTCGGCTTTAGTTATTCCTGGTGTTGTCAACTTCACAAAGTACAGGGTACCCACTAGATCGGTAGATGGTTTGTATCTAAGGAATATCCCGTTTTTCGGTCGCAGCGCACAAAGTATACAGACTTCACATGAGGTGTGTATATTGAGATTTGACAAGCCTAATATCGATCTGCGGCATAGACCAACTCTTGAAGTGTTGTAATCTGATCAATATTTAATGCACACCCTTGTCTGTCCAGACAATGTATTAGCTACCTAGTGATGCACACATGCAAAGTCTGTAAGTATATCGTGTTCCCCTTTCATTGCAATGCAAGATTTACGTCTTACAGAAGAGCATCGAACTCTGCCAAGCGTATGTGTTTCTCTTCCTGTACTGATCGGAGCCAGCTTACGTCTTCTGCCACGGAGCTATTGCTCTCTACAACAACACCGATGACTAAGACATCACTGCCTCTTGTCAACTAATACACCAGTCACCCTTTATTGGATCGCCCTGGGATAATCTTCGTACAAATATCTACAAAATCGGAGTGTGTGTGTGTGTGTGCAGTCAGCATCAACACTATTCAGGGTTTAACCGGCTTCCTCTGAGGGAGGAAGTTTCATGGGAGTATGAAATTCACAAGCGGCCCTCAGTCGCATGTATATCCCCGTTAGGGGAGATGATGACGTTAGGTTTTTGCAACTTTTTGCAGGGATATGTCGACGTCCTCCTACATACAGCACCTGGTCTTCCCAAATTAGTCACCAATTTTAGTAATGACCAGGCTCAACGTTGCTTAACTTCGGTGATCTGACGGGAACCGGTGTGTCAACGTGATTATAATCGGAGGCAGTAAAGGATCATTCACTTCATCATCTCACCCAGACGTCGCCATGTTTCACCTTCGTTTTACAAATGTTGTGATGGCACGTAACGAACCACGCACTGGACAATAACCGATTAGCTTCCCGCGCACTAAAACCACAATTCTGCAGGTAATTTTATTGAGGACTCCCAACAGTTCACTTCTACGACGCCATCAAAGTTTTCCCTTCTCCTTCCAGACACGTAATCCCAACACGCGTGTGCCTGTTTGGATCTTACTGTCCAGAGCACTAAATGTTCTTTGAGACGGACCGCAGAACACATGCTCTCATTCACAAACATATTGGCGATACAGGAAGTAACTAATTCGAAGATCCATTCTAGCTTAGAACGGCGATTACAGTGGCTCGCATTATCAAAGGAACGAGATTGAGCCTTAAGTGGGTGGGACAATATCTTTGTTCTTTGATCCCCACTGTTTGAAACGCTCGATGCGACTTTGTGACACGTACTTGCATATTGGCCCGGCGTAGGTCTAGCACTGCTGTCGCTATTCCCTTATCTTTTGTGAGCAAACGTCCACGTTGGCTGTATATGCATCAATGAAATATTGTGAAGTAAATATTGTATTTAGAAGTGATATTTTTAGCCGTTTGTTGAGGTTTGTTGGCAAAGTCGAATAAAACACGCGTGATGTATGTTTCTCGACGATCTTTTGCTACAAATTCATAATGTGTATACTTTGCGTCGCCTTATTGTTGCAACATGACTTGTTTTCTATTTCAGCGGAAACCTTCATGCCATTACTGCCCATTTTGGCTCCATTGACAAGACGAAACCCGCAAAGAGTATTCACGTTAAAGAGTGGAAAATCCACCCCGAATACGTGCGTGCCGGTGGAACCATATGTGAGTTCTTCAAATTTTCGCCCAACTCCCAAATAACTATCCGACACTTGTTGGCCTCTGATCTGATATGTGACCTGAGAATTAAAACAAATCCATCCTCATTAGTAATGTTAAAAAGAAGCATACAATCATTTTATCCTCCGTCCTTTTTTATTCTCGATTATCTATCCTCATTCTTTCTTTTTTTAATGTGCACCATCTTAAAGTGGGACTGTACAGTTAGAAGTTTATAATGAGGCAATGGTTGCGCAATCATTACCTGTATTTCTGATTTAATCTTTTAGGTTCAGTTATAAAGAGACTGGAAGCAAGGCTGTAATGAGGATTGGTTTTATTATCAAGTTTTGTTTTTTTTTACTCTTTTTGCTCTACCGATGCTTGTGGATCTAGCCTACTCTATTATTTCATTTAAATCTATAGGGAAAAGAAATGCCCCCGTAGGTGGACAAATTTTATTTGGGAAAGTGATCTTACGGGCAATTTCACTCCCAAAATAAAGGTACCTAATATTGAAAAATGATCACCCGTCTAAGTATTGACCAGGCTTAATGTTCCTATTCACTTGCCTCCCCACGAGGTCATACTTAGAAACAAGATCGGTTTTTAATGCGAGAAAATCCAGCTCCCCAAAAAGGGACACTCTGGATAGAACCAAAAATTAAAAAAATGTTTCTGTCTAGAACGATTTCTCCTCCACTGATCGATATCAGAAATATGAAGTGTAGCATCAGAACATATACTACACTGTGATCTTGGCCGGAAGGTAAATGTTGTTAAAATTAGGTGTTTCAACGTGAATGAAGAGACAGACTGCAAAACAATTTTCACACGTTTTGGCCTTGTTGAGTTTTCATAGGCTTCCTCTATTGGATGCAGCCATCATATCCACGTAATTAGCTTTGACAGTCGCTCCCGTTGAACCTGTTTTTACTTTTTTCATCCCAAGCAAGGCATATTGCCACTTCAACGCGAGAGGCTTCTAATTAGAATCATTTTTACATAGGACTGTATGTGAAGTTGTGTCGTCAGATGTTTGTTCGCATTATATTTAAACTTCTACATATTAGTACAATCAGGAAAGCAAGAAACAGGAAGAGAATTCCAAAGTCACAACTGTTTGTGAGAAGAAACTATTAGAGTAGAAGGCTTTCCGGCATCTAGGGAGCTCAACTATAAAGGGGTGGGATTTTGCTGCTTATCGGATTAGTGAGTCGTATGTACGTCGAGGGGGACACAAGTTCTATGAGTTCATCAAAACATATTCCATTAAAGTACTTGTAAAAAAGCACAGGGATGCAATATTGGGGCGATGTGACAGAGGTTGGAGTTTGGTCGATAGTGCGGGGTCTATTAGATTGGAGACTCTTTTCTGGACCTGTCCAAAAAAGGAGAGAATAGCGGCAGATGCACCAGCCCAGACGTGGCAAAAATACTCCATGCATGCGCGAATTGTGTATTATTAGTATTTTCAATCTTGACCTTTAAACTCGAACCGATTGATTAGCGATGTTGGCACATAAAAATGTCAAGGCGGGTAGATGTTAACTAACCGTTTTGTCTCTTTTGTGAATGAAATTGATTTTCTCATCTATACGACGATTACAAAGTATGAAACTTAATATAATGTAGGATTATCTCCCCTCTCAAATGTCACTCATGGTATCGGTAATAAAATTCACAATTCTTTCTTCCTTTTGGTGCAAATAAACTTCAGTCTATACTAAACCTATCCACCAAGTTTCAGCAATGAATATCAAACAGTCTTCATTTTAATACGATGTGTGTGCAAAATTATCAGTAATTTTGACACGCTCTTCTCTTGGTGCAGTCCTTATTATGGCTGAGATACTTATCTCCAGTTCAAGAATAGTCTAGATTATTTTTTATCAGATAATTTCCCAAATTAAAAAAAAAATCTGGGTGGTGAAAGTCCGATGAGTATCCATTCAGAAGCACGCCTTTTACTGATGAGACAACGACCAAAGTGTTTCCCATATAATTGGACAGCCTTTTAGGATTTAAACTGGTACTATTTTATTTCGGGTTTCACATACGTTCGGCTTATTTACCCTATAACCTCATCAGACAATTCCGTCCTTGACAATTCTAAGTACAATTAAGCGGGAAAATGACGGTCATTCCAAACTAAGTAATGTAATGTATTCAATAAATTATACACGATTTCATACCTGTTTCATGATGTCCAAGTCAGTTTAATTTTGTGAAATTTATTATTATTATTATTATTATTATTATTATTATTATTATTATTATTATTATTATTATTATTATTATTATTATTATTATTGGCTCACATGGAGCTTTCACACAAGTCAACAAACGATCTGATTGGAAACCTGTGGTGTTCTCTGGAAGCTGAGTGACAACAAGTCTCCCCAGACGTCCAGCTCTCTTCATTTCCTTCGATAGCATTTGCAAAAGAATTTGCGTCATCGCAACAGCCGCTTACAATTGATTTCTCGCTGGCAGTGGCCATTAGTTTATACTGGAATTTGAGTGGTACTAAGCTTCCCCAAGGTTCCAGTTCTCTTCGCGCTTGTCCAGCCGAGGTCTGACCAGCGCTCACTACTCGGTCTTTCAATCCTTCTTGAGCCTTCTCGGCTCTTTGGTATCACTTTTCTATTAGGAGGAACGGTGATGAAACAATGGAGGGGGGTGTATGGATAGGGTGTAGAACTTGTTGATATGCAACTTCGGTGTTCTTTATTCTCTGTAAAGCTTCTTCGTTATATTGTCTTCTTGTATTATTCTCCGCATTCAAGGGTTTTCCTTAATATTTCATCCGTTTTCATTATCGTTAGTCGTTGTATTTTTGCAGCTATTCCTCTGATTCCAATTTCTGACATTCTTTTTTCAAAGTTTCTCGGAATTGTTCTTAGTGCTCCTACTATTATCGGTACTATTTTGATTTTCTTCATCATCCAAATCCCTTTTAACTCTCTGGCTAGCTCTATGTATTTGCTTCGTTTCTTCTTTTCTTTCATACTCACTCTGTGGTCAGCTGGGACAGCAAAGTCTACGATTTGACAGGATTTTTCTTTCTTGTTAATATTACGAAATCTGGTCTTCTTGCTTGGATGGGTTTGTACGTCTGCATGTCCATGTCCCATAGGATTTTGTGGTTCTCGTTTTTTAGTGCTGTTGCGGGTTTATGCGTGTACCATTTGTCTGTACGCTCAAAATGCAGTCGTTTGCACAATTCCCAGTGCACCACCCTCCCCACTTGGTCATGCCTGTTTTTGCATTCCTTTGGGGCCAGTTTGCTGCATTCACTTACTATATGGTTTATCGTTTAGTCTCTTTGTCCACAGAGTCTGCATTTGCTGTTTTCTTGTGTTTTATCGATCCTTGCTTTGATATGGTTTGTTTTTATCGAGTTATCTTGTGCTGCAGTTATTAGAGATTCAGTTTCTCGGTTTATATGATCTTTTCACAGCCATGTCCAGGTGTTTTCGTTATTCTCATCTTTTGTCATTCTTGGAGTTGTTTCTCTACCCATTTCTCTTTTCTAGTTTTTTCATTTGTCTCTCTGTTTTCTATTTTTTTTAGTGTCTCTTGCTGCCATAATTATCCTTTCAGTGTTTTGTCGTTATGTATTTTTCTAGTTCTTTTTATGTGTCCTTAACATAGTCTTCGATACAGATCAGTCCTCTCCCGTCATCTTTCCTTTTCACGTAGAGTTTGTCATTATCGTCCTTTGGGTTTAGTGCATTATGCATGGTCATGAGTTTCCTGGTTGGTTGCGGTCGAGTTGTCTCAGTTCTTCTTTTGTCCATCCTATAAACGGTCCAGAGTATCTTACTAGTGATACTGCCCATGTATTTATACCTTTTATTAGGTTTCTGCTATATAATTTCGTTTCCAGGAGTTTTCTTGTTCTCCTGGGATATTCCTTTCCAATTTTCTCTTTCATTTCTGTTGCTCTGATGGTGTCCGCTTCCAGAACCCCCAAGTATTTATAGTCATCTTGTTCTCCTAGTGTCCTCATTTCTGTTTGGTTGGGTAGTTCCATGCCTTCTGTCGTTTCCAGTTTTTTCTTTCTTATAGCTAGTAGTGCGCACTTTTCCATTCCAAATTCCATTTGAATATCTTGGCTGAAGATCCTGGTAGTGTTAATTAGTGTCTCTAGCTCCTTTTCGGTCCTTGCAAAAAGTTTCAGATCGTCCATGTACATCAGGTGGTTTATTATTATTATTATTATTATTATTATTATTATTATTATTATTATTATTATTATTATTGGCCTACAAGGAGCTTTCAAACAGGTCATCAAATATTTCAATTTGCCAATAAGCCTCCTCAAGGTTCCAATTATTATTATTATTATTATTATTATTATTATTATTATTATTATTATTATTATTATTATTATTAATAATAATAATAATAATAATAATAATAATAATAATAATAATAATAATAATAATTCTTTGTTATTTTCAGTGAATGATATTGCAGTGTTGACCCTCTCTGACTCAATTCAGTTCACGAGATGCATTAAGCCATTGCCACTACCTGGCGTTGATGAAACATTCTCCGGGCCTTGCACAGTTGCTGGATGGGGGAAATTATCAGGTAAGTATAGGAATGATTAGTATTAAAAAAATGGTTTACGGCACTGCTTTTGTTCATATTTTCTTCGCTATATTACTTCCAATATTAAATATCGGTACCTCTATTTCTTTAGATAGTTAGATGGATAGATAGAGAGAGACCGGTTTATAAAAAAAAAACATATATATATATATATATATATATAAAAAATATATATATAAAATATGTAGAGAGATAGGTAGACAGATAGATAGATAGATAGATAGATAGATAGATATTAGAGTGTATAGATAGGTAAATCGGTAGATAGATATATAGATAGAGAGACAGATAGATAGATATTACAGTGTATAGATAGATAGATAGATAGATAGATATTACAGTGTATAGATAGATAGATAGATAGATATTACAGTGTATAGATAGATAGATAGATAGATAGATAGATAGATAGATAGATTAGAGTGTATAGATAGGTAGATAGGTAGATAGATTAATAGATAGATAGATAAACAGATAGATAGATAGATAGATATTACAGTGTATAGATAGATAGATAGATAGATAGATAGATAGATAGATAGATAGATAGATAGATAGATAGTGGAAAGTAAACTCATATGCAGGTGCGAACATTTCTTTGATATAAGAGCCCTGTCGGCAACGGCATTTCCGGTGACACTTAAGGTCATCTAGTGATTGGCGCTTTATACCGCAAATAGCGAATATCAGACGAGACTATTCATATTAAGTTATTGAGAATGTCTTGTTTTAGAATGCCTCGCTATTACACAATCCTATCTAGAGACTTGGCTGCAAATCCTACGTGAATACAGATTAGCTATTGTATTGATGATTGATATTCGCCTTTGCATGGCATCCGCTGTAATTAGGCAGTGCGATCTTTAAGAGACACCACCACATGTACATACTTACATACATAGTTATATCTACACTTATGCTAATTTATTAAGACACCTATTTGGATGAATACGTACGTGCCTACGTACGGATAAACGTATAAAGTAGTTACGTGCAAAAATGGCCGTGATTAATACGGACTATGATTATCAAAAATCGCTTATACATTTTTTTATATTGGTTCTCGTTTAGATTTTCATTGTGTTTGAAAACTAAAAGAATAACGTTAATATATAAAAGGGAGAATGCATTTTTATACGCAAAAAAATATTACGTCAAAAACGTTATTGACTTGTTTACACTGATAAGCTGTCATTAAATAATCTATAATATAAATCTCGCCTGTCTGTTTAAATGTATGTATGTATGTATGTCTGCCTAAAATTTTTGACAGAGGCGACAGATTTTCACGAGATTGGTATCGTTTTGAAGCTTGACCATTCGGACGACAAATATCGAAAAATTTGCTAAAAGCATTAATTCCTTCACTCTCAACTGGGCTATTTTCTACAGGGAGGAGTCGCTTTTTCGACAATATTTTCGAAAGTCATCTTCTCTTTTCGATTGACTAGCCTTAATTTAAACATTCGCCACTACAGATTTGGCGATGGACGCAACGGCAAAGATGTTACTTTTTTTTTTTTTTTTTTGCTCCACACACACCTCCAAACACCCAGGCAACGGCGAACACTCAGGCTAGTAGAAAATAAAAGATGCTGTTTCTCGTCGTAGCCATTCCATGAATAGCTGCGTTGTCTAGTGGTTGTCGATGGTTTCGTCTGCTAAGCTAAGACTAATAAAACTGCTGATGCAGGAAAGATGCAATGACACGTTCGCTGAGTTTATTCACGGTTTTATTGGAGAGAATGGACTTAATTAGAGAGACTACATCACTAAAATTATTACTTCTTAAGTTAGTTTTCTAACTTCAGCAAGTGAATTAAAGAAATGTGTAACTGCTTTTTTTATATAAAAAATTGCATAATTACTAAAAAAAAAGTTAAACCTTACATAAAAAAATTGCATTTGATAAATAAGGAAATAAACTACTTAGAATTCTACGAAAAGCAATAATCGCAATAATATTTCGTATTATTATTTTTAACACATACATATATATATAGATAGATATGGGTGTGGGTGTGCAGATCATCATATAACGATTAGATCACTCTGACAGACCTTAAAATAAACATTTAAAAAAATAAATTTTTAAATTCCACAGCATCTCTCGCGGTTAACAGTATCCGAATGGATTAGGTCCTTGCTAATGAAACCAGGTGGCTTCTGTTGCCGGGTTCGAATCTATCAACTAGTGTTAATCGTGACACCCTGCACTGATGATTCCCAAAAGGATGCAATACTAGTGTGTGTAGGTATTATATAGATTTTAGACCTCCAGTCTCGAGTCTAAGAATTATTAACCAAGGTGGTGATAGAAGTAGAACATTTAAAAAGTTTTAAAAAACATTTGCTCAATATCCTGATGCATCTAAATCATATAAAACTAATCAAAGTAGATTAATATAGGAAATACAAAACTATATTAATGTATAATGTATCAAAAATCTCGTGTATATCTTTATAATGCTTTTTAATTTTTATACATATTTTAAAGACTAATAAATATAAAGAGATTATGAGTAAATAAGAATGTAAATATATAAATAATATAGCTTTACACCTATATTTTGTGCGTGTGTGTGTGTGTGTGTGTGTGTTGATATTAAAAACCCTTTTTTCTGTTTATTTAATGCATTTATTGCTTCCCCGCCAAAGCAAATTAGGCACAAGGCCGTTTTTAATGTGGGGTAAAAACCAGCTCCCCTAAAAGTAGGCAAAAAACAGGGCACTCTGGTTACCAAAAATGATAATTGTCCCAGTATAGAGGGTTTCCCCTCCATTGACTGGTACAAATTATCTTAAGTGCAGCATCTGCAGAACAGATTGTATTTATTTGCTCCCCCACCGAGCAAATTAGGCACAAGGCCAATTTTTAATGTGAGGAGTGAAGGGAGGGGGAAGGGAAAAAGGGGACCAGCTCCCGAGAGGTGGGAAATGGGAGCTGGTTAAAGATCAGGTATGTGGGGTTGCCCCCACATCTGGTCTTTGCTTGCAGTATCTGCCGGAACAGATGGTATTTATTTGCTCCCCCACCGAGCAAATTAGGCACAAGGCCGATTTTTAATGTGAGGAGTGAAGGGAGGGGGAAGGGAAAAAGGGGACCAGCTCCGGAGAGGTGGGAAATGGGAGCTGGTTAAAGGTCAGGCATGTGGGGTTGCCCCCACATCTGGTCTTTGCTAGTCATAGCTAGTCATAGCTGCAGTATCTGCCGGAAAGATACTACACTTTGATCCCGGCCCGAAGGCCAAGAACAACAGAAAAAAAGGCAAGGTATTTATTTGCTTCCCCACCGAGCAAATTAGGCACAAGGCCGATTTTTAATGTGAGGAGTGAAGGGAAAATGGGGAATAATTCCCCGGGGAGTAGGGGAGCTGGATAGTGACAATTGGTATGAAGGGTTGGTATTTATTTGCTTCCCCACAGAGCAAATTAGGCACAAGACCGATTTTTAATGTGAGGAGTGAAAGGGAAATGGGGACCAACTCCCCGGGGAGTAGGGGAGCTGGATAGTGACAATTGGTATGAAGGGTTGGTATTTATTTGCTTCCCCACAGAGCAAATTAGGCACAAGACCGATTTTTAATGTGAGGAGTGAAGGGGAAATGGGGACCAACTCCCCGGGGAGTAGGGGAGCTGGATAGTGACAATTGGTATGAAGGGTTGCCCCTTCATTGACCAATGTCTTATATGTGGAGTCGCCCCCACATATGGTCTTTGCTTGCAGTATCTGTCGGAACAGATTGTATTTATTTGCTTCCCCACTGAGCAAATTAGGCACAAGGCCGTTTTTTTAACGTAGAGAGAGAGGGAGGGGGAGGGAAAAGAGGGACCAGCTCCCGAGAGGTGGGAAATGGGAGCTGGATAGGAACTGTTGGTATGAAGTGTTGCCCCTACATTGATCAAGGTCTGATATGTGGAGTTACCTCCACGGTCTTTACTTGCAGTATCTGTTCCGACAGATACTACACTTTGAGGTATTTATTTGCTCCCCCACTGAGAAAATTAGGCACAAGGCCGATTTTTAAAGTGAGGAGTGAAGGGGAAATGGGGACCAACTACCCGGGGAGTAGGGGAGCTGGATAGTGACAATTGGTATGAAGGGTTGCCCCTACATTGACCAAGGTCTTATATGTGGGGTTGCCCCCATATATGGTCTTTGCTTGCAGTATCTGCCGGAACAGATGGTATTTATTTGCTCCCCCACCGAGCAAATTAGGCACAAGGCCGATTTTTAATGTGAGGAGTGAAGGGAGGGGGAAGGAGAAAAGGGGACCAGCTCCCGAGAGGTGGGAAATGGGAGCTGGTTAATGGTCAGGCATGTGGGGTTTCCCCCACATTCGGTCTTTGCTAGTCATAGCTAGTCATAGCCAGTCATAGCTTGCAGTATCTGCCGGAACAGATGGTATTTATTTGCTCCCCCACCGAGCAAATTAGGCACAAGGCCGATTTTTAATGTGAGGAGTGAAGGGAGGGGGAAGGGGAAAGGAGGACCAGCTCCCGAGAGGTGGGAAATGGGAGCTGGTTAAAGGTCAGACATGTGGGGTTTCCCCCACATCTGGTCTTTGCTAGTCATAGCTAGTCACAGCTTGCAGTATCTGCCGGAACAGATGGTATTTATTTGCTCCCCCACTGAGCAAATTAGGCACAAGGCCGTTTTTAATGTGAGGTAAAAACCAGCTCCCCTAAAAGTAGGCAAAAAGGGGGCACTCTGGTTACCAAAAATAATAATTGTCCCAGTATAGAGGGTTTCCCCTCCATTGACTGGTACAAATTATCTTAAGTGCAGCATCTGCCGGAACAGATACTACACTTTGATCCCGGCCAGAAGGCTGAAATTATTTAGCCTTTCGGCCCCAGCCTTGGCATTATCTACTGCCAAGGCCTTAAAGAGCTTAGGCACAAGGGCCAGTAAGCGGGGTTGGGGAAATAACCGGGTCATTACTAAGAACTATGCTAGACTTTTTTTTGTTTTTTTTAAATTTTATTGATGGGGTGAGATGATGGGGAAGGGGGCAAACTAATAAACACCCAAAAAGAAAGAAAAATAAAACAACTGAACAAAATGCCTATGGGGGCGGGTTAGTAAGGGGGCCCTCCCTTCCTACGCTGCTGATCATCGAATAGAACTCCCACTGTCTTCCGGTCCCCTCCCCAGACGGCGTCTTCCAAGATGTAGTACGTAATGGGTAAAACTGGACCGGGGACAAAACAAACAGGTGGACTGGGCATCTTTGGAAGCTCTCCTAGTGTCAGCTACAAAAATAAAAAGCTCGGGAACGGGATCGACACTCATACGCACCCTAGTCTAGGCCCTAATAAAGCACATTCTTTCCACTCTTCGTGGTTACAAAGCCTAACTGTTTAACATCTACCTATGATTCCAAAGTGAACTTTGTTTAACCAAACGGCTGGTTTCTGAGAAAGAAAAAACCCCAGCACCTCAGAACCAATACCACTAGGGTGGAAACACGGACTTGAAACTAGCTCCTCGTCGGATGCACAAGCTAGCGTTGTGCACCCATCTCCTATCAAAGTCTATGTGGTTCAATCTTTCCCAATCACATCTGATCTTCACTTTAAGATGATGCTTAAAATAAACAACCAGATCGTGATCCAAAACAGATTGCCCCTCATAGACAATGCCCAGACGTGAAACCCATGTCACTAATTTAGCTACAGCTAAAATTGCTAGAAACACCGCCCGTTTCTCCCTGGCAAACGGCGAGTCCACATTGTCGACAACGTACGCTAAATCAAGTGGCACCAACCGCTCAGGGTCGATGCGAGCTGTTACCTCTCCGACATACTCCCAGAGACTCCGCACTCCACTGCAAAGAAAGTATGCATGTTCTCTCGTCTCCTCCTCCTCTTTGTCGTTGCAGCATGGGCACGGGGGAAAATAGTAATCTTTGTCCCTGAAATCCCTGGATAGTTTGCCAAAGAGTGGCAGCAAATCCTGGACTAGCCTCCACGTGATGGAAAACTCGGAAATATTCAGATAGCTACTGGCAGGCTCCCAACTCTAAAGCAAGAGAACTTCCCCCCTCGACAGATGCAGCCGCTCCTCCAGCGGATCTTTCGCGGTACCCACCACTAATTCCTCATATAGCCTCCTCCTAGACCGTGCAAGGTCACTGGACCCTGGCAATGCCCTAAGAGCGGCTCGGCATTTGGTAAGGAAACATGATTCCCCCGCTAGTCTTCTTCTTCGACCTTCAGCGGCGGGGTCGGATATGAGCCGTGGAAAGGCTTGCTCCACGACTGGAACCCAATGCGTTTCCTCTAACAGTGTCCGACTCAAGAATGTCAATCTTTTGGCGTGCTTATGACTTTGTAGGTCAGGCATTCCTAAGCCTCCCTCGCCAAGTTTCTGCGTACAGACCTGTCTACAGACATATGGCTTTCCTCCCTTCCACAGAAGTTTAAATGGGAGGTGCTCTAAAGCCATACAGTGGTCCGCAGGCAGGGGAAGAACAGACAAACGGTAAAGGATCAGCGGAAACACATATGTTGCATATCGCTTGCTAGCCAAGCGATTAAGATCCTCCTTTACTAGAGCTACTTCTAGGGAGTCCCCCCCCCCTGCCACCGCCCAGGTCAGTCTATCATCTAGGTGCCTTTTGGTCCACGCCCTAGTTAATGCGAGGCGTTGGCTATATTGGAAACAAAAGAGCCTAATAGTAGTCTTAAGCTTAACCCATCAGCTACTCCCGGTAACCGCCCCCACTGACTCCCTCTGAATTAGTGACGTCAGCTGCTTCCGGAAGTCGTCCAACTCCAACAAGGAGACGTTCAACTTCCAGTAGCCAGCCAACCTAGGCCTATTACCTAATTTCAAACGGGCCAACACGAGTTTGTGATCTGAATGACCTAGCCAGTGGAACATGGGACAAGATAGAAAATCTATGCCACCCCTTCTAATTAACATTCTGTCCAAGTATGTACTTGGACAGTGGGCCATAATACTGTGCCACATCCACATCTCCTTCCCGGGGTGATCCAGACGGAACCTGTCGACCAGATCGCACAAGGCCATCAGATCAGACAGGTTGCTATCACACCGATCCGACCCACTAAACCCCCTCGACCTTATCTATATTGGGGTCCAGGATGGAATTCCAGTCCCCCATTAAAACTACCCGCTCCGGACCCGAAGAGAGAAATACCTCCACCCGCTGAAAAAAGGAAACCCTCTCGCTTTGGATGTTGGGCGCATAAACTGCCACAATTCGGAACGCGCCGCTTTTAACAGCAACATCAACAACGATCAGCCTCCTATGAGCGTCCGCGTGAACAACGGTAACCCCCGCCGGCAGGGTGAGACTAACTAGAACAGAAACCCCACAGCTACGGTGATTGCCATATGCTGAATAAACGTCAAAGTTGTCCACCAGCACAATGCAATCCCCGGCCTCAACAAAGTGGGTCTCCTGCAGTGCAGCTACATCTACCTCAAGGGCCACAAGATCCCTCAGCACGCAAGAAGCCTTGCTTCGGGATCTCATGCCCCTCACATTTAAGCTAGCTAGGTTCAAGCTCGTAGCCATGTTTCCCTAACTAGAAGTATTCGTCAACTAAGGGTCTGTAGTCCTCGGGAGTAAGGACGTCAAAGGTCTGACCGAGACTGCCCGTGAGCAGGTCGGACGTAAGCCGTCTGTCTCGCGCCAGCTCCCCAACGTCCAAGGGAAACGTCACTTTTAGTGCCCTATAGAAGGTGGGGAAAAGTCATCTTCTCCTTTCGATTATCTAGCCTTAATTTAAACCTACGTCACTTCCGGTTTGGCAGTGGTCGTAACAGCAAAGACGTCAGGTTTTTACCCCGTTCTTTTCCTCCTTTGCGGTACGGTTCGAGCCTGCCTTCCTACTACCACTTTTTTTTTTTTTTTTGCTCACCATACACCTCCAAATACCCGGGCAACGCCAGGCTGAAATGCTAGTATCTATAAAAGTGAAAATGTGTGTGTGTGTGTGTGTGTGTGTGTGTGTATGTGTACATTTCCCTACCAAATTACTCTGTCAATTTTCGATATACAGACTCGAGATTTGACATAAGGGGTATTGAGATTTGAAAAAATCTTTTTAATCGGTTTTTGGCCAGAAATTTGGCCGTTAAGGGGTCAAAGTACAAAGATATGACATTTGACAACTCTACCAAACTCCTCCGCGAATTTTAGGTCTAAACACTTTAAATTTTAGATATAGGTTACTTGGACATGGATCTAACTTTATAATTTAATTTGAGCCCAAAAAATAAATGTTAAGAGGTCTGTCAATTGGGGTTAAAGTTTTTAAAAAATTGTCTTCTGCGGTCTCTTAACAAATTGATCAGTCAATTTATGGTCTAAAGATTTGAAATTTTACATAAAGTGTATTCAGACATAGTGCAAGATTTTTAATTGTTTTTTTTTTCTTTTTGTCTTTGCTGAAAACTTGGCTTCTAAGGGGTCAAAGTTCCAAAGATTTTACCTTTGCGGTCTCTAGCAAATTATAAAGCTAATTTTGGGTCTAAACATTTAAATTTTACGTAAAAGGGAATTCAGACATGCAGCAAGCCTTTAAATCAGTTTTTGGGCGAAAATTTGGTTGGCAAGAGGTCAAAGTTTACAGAGTTGACCTTTGCAGACTCTACCAAACTCCTCCGCCAATTTTGGGTCTAAAAACTTGAAATTTTAGATGTAGATTACTTGAATATCAAACATTTTAATTTGATTTGACCCCAAAAATAAAAATGTTAAGGGGGAAAAATTTGAGTCAAAGTTAAAAAAATTAACGTCTGCGGTCTGTACCAACTTTTCTCTATGGTAATAAAGGAAGGCTATTATATAGAAAGACATTACCGTACATATTCACACTTTTTAATATATACATATGCACATGAAGTTATGAAAAGTACATAGGACCTGAGCAAAGCCGGGCAGAACTGCTAGTATATATATATATATATATATATATATATATATATATATATATATATATATATATATGTACGAGCAAACAGTTAATAAAACATGTTAAAAAACACTTTGAAATGAGTTAAAAACATATTTAATCTGAAAAGGAAACACTTGATAAGTGGATAGTCCTTAATCCGCTGAGTTTCGAAGAAATACTATCCTTCTCATCAGAGGGTAGGAATTAGCAAAATGCAGGATCGGATTTTGCATGCAAAAGTATTTGATGAAACAACAAGTAAGTCAAAGATCTTACTTGAAAACAAAAAAAGTGAAGCAGAGGGAATATGGTGAAGAAAAAGGTGAGTACACATGAATGGATAGTCTGGTGGAAGATAAATAATCCAGTGACGGTAAAATCCAAATACATAACTTCAAGAAAGTTAATTGAATTTCCATTTGCACAAGTAAAATTCAAGGAAATCCCGTATTGGAAAATGGTCCAAAATAATCCAAAGGCAGAAATCCATGGAATAATTCACAAAAATGTGTACAAGGGGAAAAAGGGAAAAAATTCCAATAATATTAATAAAAGAAAAATAAGATATGCTTTTCACTCTACTGCCGATATATAAATTTTATTTTATATTTAATATCCCATTTGTTAATTTCGCTTGCTTAGCGACAACAAATATCATCAATAATATCTATGTTTTTGTTTTTTAATATAACGTGTTTTCTCTGTGTTATTTTTGTTGTTTTTATTTGTTTTTGTTTTTGTTTTAGCCTATGTGCTGCAATATGCAAGTTCTAAAATTATGGCTTCGAGTATTTTTTAACAAATCTGATCATTTTTAAGATATGTTTTATTAATCGTACTTTTTTTTTTTACCAGTCAGTCGTTTCTGTTGTCATTTAACGTTGAAAGACGACATGTCTAGCCTTTAGAGTCGAGTGTGTGTTTATCGTGTTGTGTGCACACGTTTCATAAAAAAAGGAAAATGGATTGTGTAGATTAGTTTCAAACAAACAAATATTTTATATTATCAACCCTTCTCTCTCTTTATCTCTCTCTCTCTCTTAATCTTTTACTACTATACATCGGGTACAATATCATAATCAATAGAGAATTGGCTCTATGATAATAAATACAAAATTACATAAATGAAAATATTAAAATATCATATTTAAACGTATATATATATATATATATATATATATATATATATATATATATATATATATATATATATATATATATATATATATATATATCGTGACCAGGCACACACACGGGCGTTCACCTTATATATATATATATATATATATATATATATATATATATATATATATATATATATATATATATATATATGTGTGTGTGTGTGTGTGTGCCTGGTCACGACTAGGCCACCTCGGTGGCCTTCGGGCCAAGATCAAAGTGTAGTATCTGTTCCGGCAGATGCTGCAAGCTATGACTAGCTATGACTAGCATAGACCAGATGTGGGGGCAACCCCACATGCCTGACCTTTAACCAGCTCCCATTTCCCACCTCTCGGGAGCTGGTCCCCTTTTCCCCTTCCCCCTCCCTTCACTCCTCACATTAAAAATTGGCCTTGTGCCTAATTTGCTCGGTGGGGAAGCAAATAAATACCATCTGTTCCGGAGGATACTGCAAGCAAAGAACATATGTGGGGGCAACCCCGTATAAGACCTTGGTCAATGTAGGGGCAACCCTTCATACCAATTGTCACTATCCAGCTCCCCTACTCCCCGAGGGAGTTGGTCCCCATTTCCCCTTCACTCCTCACATTAAAAATCGGCCTTGTGCCTAATTTGCTCGGTGGGGGAGCAAATAAATACCGTGTGTATCTGGTCACGAATAGGCTCCTATACGATTGACTATTATAGAAAACTGATCACATATAATGATAGAAGATGTATCCAGACACAGGAATGGGTATGTTTGATATGGCATAATGATGATTCATTAAAATTGTGGGGTCTGCGTACGCGCCTGGTCCACAAAGTATGAAAATAAAAAATTAAAAATTAAAAAAACAAACGTTTACAAGTGTTTTTCATATAGATGTACATAATAATATTTTGATAAGTATGTTTTAACTTAAATAGGGATGGTATAAAAAAAATTGTGGGGTCTGCGTTCGCGCCTGGCCTCCATAGAATGGAAATAGGCACAAACGGTAATAAAGACTTTTCATATCTATCTGCGTAAGTATACTTTGATAATTATGTTTCAGTTTGAAGAAATATGGTATAATAAAATTATGAGGTGTTCGTTCGCGCCTGACCTCCATAGAATGGAAATATGCCACAAAGTTTAACAAGATATATAGATAATATAGATACACAGAATATTGTGATAAGTATTTCAGTGTGAACAGGTATGGTATAATAAATTATGGGGTTTATCTATTTTATTTTTACTTTCATCATATTTTGCTTTGGTTTTGATACCCCTAAATTCGAAGCTATCTCTTTACAAACCTTCCTTTTCATAACCTATCATACTTTCATAAATCACAGTCCATTTTCTGTAGGCTGTTTTTGAACCCAGTCAACGACGGGTACTTTTGCTAGTATATATATATATATATATATATATATATATATATATATATATATATATATATATATATATATATATATACTCCTTCACAGTTGAGATCCCTAGATGTAAGAGAGCCTTCTACTCCAGTAGTTTCTTCCACAGAACCGCTAGACTTTGGAATTCCCTTCCAGGTTCCTGCTTCCCCAACTGTACTGACATGCAGAAGTTCAAGTATAACGTGAACCGACATCTTGCTGTCCAACTCTCCACATCGTACCCCTGTAGCTTATGTCCCTGATAGTAGCCCCCTACATCAAAGTGGCAATGTGCCTTGTTTGGGGTGAAAATGTAAAAATAAATAAATAAATAAATAATATATACATACATACATATATATATATATATATATATATATATATATATATATATATATATATATATATATACATATAATTTTACCCTTCACCGGACTATCCATTCATGTGAAATCTTTTTATCATTTTTCTTTTACCTCCTATTCCCCTTACCTCACCCTTTTTTAACCAAGTAAGATCTGTGACTTACTTGTAGTTTCATTAAATACTTTTATATGCAAAATCCGATCCTGCATTTTGCTAATTCCTGCCCTCTGATGAGAAGGAGAGTATTTCTTCGAAACTCCGCGGATTAAGGACTATCCACTTATCTTGTGCTTTCTTTTTTTAAAATTAAATATGTTTTTAACTCTTTTTCAAAATGTCTTTTAACATGTTTTATTAATCATTTGTTCATATATATATATATATATATATATATATATATATGTATATATATATATAAAACTCAAATGACCTTGTAACGAGTGATATAACCTACTTTCCGGTTTACGACATCTGGTTGCGAATGTGCCCATAACAACGTAAAAAATAATCACAAATCGCTTCTTTTGCAGATTTTACCTGCGTACTGAAATATTAACGTTATTATTTCGAAATTATTATTTACCATGGGAAGAGTGGGGGTGTTTTGCAACTATTCTTTATTACAACTATACTGTGGCTATTTTCTTACAACTAAACAACCTTAACCCGTTGACAAACATAAGAACAATTGTAGTAAAGCCAAGACTACTACTACTTCTACTACTACTACTACTACTACTACTACTACTAAAAATAATAATAATAATAATAATACTCTCTATCCGTCCGTTTTCCTTCCTTCCTTCCTTCCTTCTTTTTTATTTTTTGTTTAGATTTCTATATATATATATAATAGTTGTATGTTGACACATTTACTAATCTGTTTCAATATTAGTTTTATTTTATTTTATTTATTTAGGTTTTATTATTTTTTTTTTCAGGTTTTATTAATTATTTTTTCTTAGATTTTAAGTTTCTATAACTTGGTTGAAGGATTCCAATATGGGTTTTTCATTCTTATATTTCTTATCGGTAGGTTCATGTGCGTTTTTGCTGCTAAATGACTTTCGTCGGCGTTCGATTCGTAGGAAAATCATCTTTAATTTTCGATTTTTGAGCGATTATTCGGAACAATAGGTAGCTTTACACGAATAAGGAGGATTTTTTTTCATGTTTGAGAGATCCGTCCGTGATTTTTTATTTTGATAAACTTTCATAGAAATGTTTTGTTATGTCCCCCCAAAAAACTATTTTCTTTACGTCACAAGTGTCACACTCATACATGAATTCCATAGCTAATATAACATACTGAGCCCACGGGTCACGGGTAATCTAGTGTATATATATATATATATATATATATATATATATATATATATATATATATATATATATATATATATATATATACATATACACACACACACTTTGTTGTGTGTAGGTCGGATCATAAAATCATAAATCAAAAATCATGTCGGTTGACCAGCCGCTTGGCAACAGTTTGTCTGGTCACTTTTCGGTGTTTATTATTCCCACCTTCCTGTATCTGTAATCCACTTAAAAGCGACGGACCTCAAATGAGAAGGCCATTAATTTCCCCAGACACCGCCTTGGTCAATTCTTCGCAAATAATTTAATGACAAAGTTAGTCGCCATTTTCTTCTTTATTTTATTATTTTATTTTTGTTTGTTTTTTTTTCTTCAGGCATCTATTTTCTCTTTTTATCCTTCTTCAATCTTTGTTTTATTTTTCAATGCTTCGTTTACCAACGTCTAGAATTTCCCGCTCGCTCTCTCTCTCTCTCTCTCTCTCTCTCTCTCTCTCTCTCTCTGTTCACGACGCTAAGCTTTTCTGACCTCTTGTTTGTCTGGTTTTACTGACTGGCAAAAACAAACTGATGTATCATTAACGCTTCTTCACTGGCGAACAGGTTGAAACAATTAAGAATTGACAACAAAGCAAAAAACGACCATTTTCTTGACACACGTCCATTCGATCTCTAGATTTAACGAGTGAAACTACCATTTCAGTTTAAACGTGACTAACCAAGAAATTTTTTTTTACAATGAAGTCATCACTCTAAGATGAAGTTAATGAATGTTAGGTTTGTAGTGTCGTAATCGTTAATGGCGTAGATTGGGTAGAACGTGGACTATTTAAGACGACTACTCAACAAGAACTTGTTTACATTGGACTTGAAGGTTACTATATTGTAGTCGGTCAGGAAGCAGGCCAGTGGAACAATGTTCTACAGGCGGGCAGTTCTAGAAATAACCTTTGTTTATGGAAGCTGCGTTTAGATTTAGGTACATATAGAGAGAGGGGGGAAATTGTTGATAGTGGTTGTGGCTTGTCGAGTGATTTTTGTGAAAGATTGGCAAGGAGGATCATATATTGGAGCTCAGACGGGCATCTGCCATGAAAATAACGATAGAGCAGTGACAGACTTGCAACGTCTCTTCTATGGGGGGGGGCGGTTGCAGGGAAGAGAAAAGAGGAATTATCTAGTAGGTTTCGAAGCCGGTTTTTAACTCTATCAAGGCAGTTTATGATGCAAATGTTTCTTGTAATATCTGCATCATAGACCAGCGAGCATACTACTTTAAGTTTATGTATGACAGAGCAACGACAATTCGGTTTCAAAGTTAAATGTGACAGACCAAAAAAGGCAGACGTTGTCGAGAGTGCTACCCCTTCTAAATTCCACAATTTTCACTTTTTTAAAAACTTTTTTCCTGTTAATATCATCGATTACAGATTTAAGTTTCAGATTATAAAAATAAAAAAAAATTTTAAATAAATTTTTTATAACTTTTCACGTGGGGGTTCAGTTTTCAATTATAACGTTGTACTAAATTGAACACGGACTTTCTGACCGCGAGGAATAGATACATACATAGATGAGATGGATACATACATAAATAAGAGAGAGGGGTAGATACATAGATGAGAGTGGGAGGAGGGAAGCGGAGGAGTAAAGAAATCTTCCTTTTTTAACCCCTCCGTTCTAACCCCTACCTTCCAGCCACATCAAAGAGAGTTGCCATTTTTTTTTTCGTCGTGGTCACAAAGTCCATGTTGAATTTAATACTACGTTATAATTGAAAACTGAACCCCCTACGTGAAAAGTTATGAAAAAAAAAAATTTTTTTTCAAATTTTTTTATAATCTGAAACTTAAGTCTGTAATCGATAATGTTAACAGTGGAAAAAAATTTGAAACGAAAATTGTGGAATTTAGAGGGGGGGGGCACTCTCGACAAGCCCCCCCCCCAAAAAAAAAATGCTAATTGGAACGCAATCATCACAGACTGACAAAATACTATTTTATTTTTGAAACAATGCTTCCTATTCCACTAGTTTCTTTCCAAGAACTGCAAGTTTCTGGAACTCTCTTCCTGCTGACAGTTTTCCTCCTACCTGTAACGTTACACGCATTTATACACGCGTTAACATGTAGACAACCGGGGCCCAACACGTTGAAGACTCAGTCACAAAGGAGACAAAGAACATGAAAGAACTTCGACTTATGTTTCAGGTTTTAAGAAAAATCTTTTAGTCCTCATTCTCCGCCACGCGTGACTTCTCGTTACGGTTGTGATGTCATACAGTTGTGTATGTCTAACGTTATCACACTTTCTTTTTATAGACTGTTTTCTTTGTCCTTTCTGTGACCTTACTTCGCACACGGCTCGCCATACTCTGTTACATAAGTATAGTATTGGTCTTTTTAAAGCCTAAGGTCAATAAGCATCTCATGTCTTTGCGATCATCTTCTTTCGTTCTTGTTAGCTGCTTATATCACGTGACTTCACTACGACTGAGAAACCCCATCTCGCCTCCTTCCGTATGGTAACCCTCCAGAATATTATAGGGAGACTTAACAAGTATTAGACTTTGCTCAAGGATGACTTAGTACCGTGATAGACAGGGTAATCATCTCCCTGTGGTATTATACATACCCGCTTACCTGAATACGTACAGCACCTAGTATTCTCAAATGGTCACCCATCTAGTACTAACCGGTCTCAGCATTGCTTACTTTCGGTGATCTAACAGGAACTAGTGTCTCAATGCGATTATGCAATATGATAATAAAAATAATGGTGTGAAAATTTAAAAATGCGAACCAATGTTCCTATTTACTTGCCTCCCCACGAGGGCAAAGTTAGACACAAGGTCGGTTTTTAATGTGGGGGAAAATTCAGCTCCCCAAAAAAAGGGCACTGTGGATAGGCACAAAAATAAAAATTGCCTCAGTATAGAATGATTTCTCCTCCACTGATCGAGGTCAGAAATGGTGAAGTGTGATATCAGAACAGATACTACACTTTGTTCCTAGCCAAAAGGCGTACTGATCTCACCGAATGTTTTAAGCGGAGGAAACTCATCTAAATCGCAGAAGGACACAAATGAGACGAACTCATTTTTATTCAAATTAAAAGGCAAAACGTTTGATAAAGCTTAAAATCAATTTTACTGACATGCTGTGAAGCTATCGTCCTTACAATTACGGGTTAATTTAAATGTTTTCGAATTGATAAATACCGTTCAATTGGCTGATGGAAGTCGTAATGCTGCATAGTGGTTACAAGTACTTTAATGGATTATGCTTTGACGTACTCATTTCATTTGCACCTTCCTCTACGTACATACACCCGACAAACCCGTCTAGCAGCAAAATCCCACCCTTTCACTGTGGAGATGCCTAGATACCGGAAAGCCTTCTACTCTTAAAGTTTCTTTTTTCGGACTGCTACACTTTTGAATTCCCTCTCTGTTTCCCGTTTCATTCACTGTATTAACCCGCAGAAGTTTAAATGTAATGTGAACAGACATCTCGCTAATCTCCTGACATGCTCCCCAGTATACATGTTCCCCAATAGAAGTCCAAGTGGCAATATGACTTGTTTGAGGCGGGTTTAGTGCCAAATGCAACACATACACATACATTGTACACAGAATCAGACAAATTTATATATGCATATAAACACACATACACACACAACTATATACACACGCAGATACGCATACATACAAATACGCATACATATACAAACATGCATACACATAGAAAATATAAATACATATTGACAAATCTAGAAAAAATATAATATATATATATATATATATATATATATATATATATATATATATATATATATATATATATATGAAAAAAGACGGTAAGATAAAAGTGGGATATATAAGTAAGTAAAATGAATTAGGCGAGTTTAGTGCCAAATATATCACATGTATTCACGTGTACCCAGGGACATATATGTACGTATACATAAATATATATCCATGCAGACATATACACAAGCACACACATACACTTACATAAATACATATACATGTAGATTGGCACGCATGTACAAGTATATACACACACATATACCCACTTACACATGGACACACACACACACACACACACACACACACACACACACACACATATATATATATATATATATATGTATGACTTATGCAGACAATCACCTTTACAAATACAAATAAATACATATAAACACATGGTAACCCCCAAAAACGGGCCCCAACTCTAATTGGGCCCCGCTTCTTAGTGTTTTATCCAAATGAAACGAAACTTTGTTCATAGCTAGTTTATTATATTCAAAACATCACATCAAAACACTAGGGTCTTTGGCCTTTTTTTTCTCCGTTGACTGTAAAATGCTCAGAAAAACAATTGAATGTCCTCTGTTTTTTTTGGTCACCCATATACCAATACCCAGATACATACATACGCATAAAGAACATACGGGATCATATAGACGTACAAACACATGCATACTCATAGATTTGGGGACTGAAGTTAGTAAAACAAAAAAAAAACGAGTAAGGCATATTAATAATGGTGTTCTAAGTATACCCGTATACATGCATAAATAAGTAGGTGACTTGGTAATATAATTCATTTATGAGTATTCAGGAGTATTTTAGGCTATATTCCTAGCAAGTAGGGAGGGAGTGTGGGTTCTAGATGCTTTTATGGTTAATAGTTGGGTGGGATGGTGGTCCCGGGAATGTATGATTATACATTTTGAGGAGAGGTCTAACGTAGTTTTATGGAGGTTAAATGTTTCACTTATGGTCCTAGGTTGATGTATTTGGTTTTAAACTATATTCTAATATACATTATAAACTATTCCATGCCCGTACTTATATGAGAATATCTATATAAGATATCTACACATGTATAAAAATGCAATATTCTCCAACAAACTAGGGAATTGTTTTGGAAATAGGTATATAAATTTAACTCAAAGGTCAATGGACGTAGATTACGAAGTTGCTGGATCGTTAATAATAGTAGCAGAAACATGTGCAACTAAAACAGATAAAACAGTAATAAAAAAAATATGTATATTTGCTCTGTAATAGTATTGAGCACCTTCTTCAGGTTTTTACTAATTACCAGTTTTGCTATATATATATATATATATATATATATATATATATATATATGTATGTGTGTGTGTGTGTGTTGTGTATAGCCGTGAGTCTATATAGCTTTCATATTAATTATTATATACTATTCATTAATTCTCAAGGACGTGGTAGTAGTTACTTATATCGTGTGTTCATAGTTGTGTTGTTATGTTTTAATTAATTCTGCATATCAAGTTATACATATTAATTATTTTATGTAAAAGATCTTAGTATTGCGTGTTGTAGTTCAGCCCGGATGTCAAATGTAATTTCGTGTGTCCATTGATAGCTCACCAAATACCAATAGTGTGTGTTGTTTTTATTATAAGTAGTGAATACATTTGACGTGCGTTGTATTTACATGGTTATATAAGAAGGCTGCAATTTAGCTCCGCTCTTTTGTTTATTTTGCGGTTGAATTTCTTTATTAGCAGTGATTCTTTAATTCTCAGATTACCTTGGTTTCTTTCTCTGGCTACTATTTTTATTCATATATCTTTGATGGGGTTGTGATTGTTAGATAGATTTTTATGGAATCGGGGCGCCTTGACTGTAGTGTGTTCTTTTATGCCTAGGTGTAATGGCCTAACTATGCTACCGATGTAGAATTCATTCGCACATTGTATTTCATACACTGAATACGTGCGATTGCATAACCCTATTATTGATGGGGCGATTTGGTAAAGTGCAGGGGTCGTTATTGATAGGTGCTTTCTCAGTATTGGTCCGGAATGTTTGAGTTAAATATCTAATTTTTCTCTACGGATGGATTTGCGGGTGGCTAACCTTATTCTGTCGTTGAAGTGCGGTAGTTTTAACAAATAGATGTTGGAAAGTGTGTATTGTTGTTTTCTAGGTGTCTTGATGTGGTGTTTGATGTTTGTAGTCTGTTTTGCCTGAGTATTTGTTGAAAACGTCTAATGGAGGTGGTCTTATCTATTTCACTAGTGCATTTGCTACAGATACGGTTAGCCTCATTCATAGCATATTCTTTTTAGTTTTAGCAATGAGAGTTGATTAATAATTTATAAAGATGTCCGTACAAGCGCTCTTCCTATAAAAGCTTGTATTTATGTGTCCAGCGTAAAGTCTAGAAGTGAAAGGGTTGTGAACTGTGTCTTTGGGTTGCGTTTTCGAGGATTTTATTGGTTTCGTGAGATAATGTGAGGATAAGAATATAATTCACATATCTTATGCAGAAAATGTTGGAGTGACAGTTTCGTAAAGCGCGCTTTTTTAGCCTGTTCATATGTGTAATGGCTAGTAAACTGGAGAAGTACATACAATGTTTTATTGTTGAGATGTTTGTGGTGAGTACATACAATGTTTTGTTGTTGAGATGTGTGTAGTGATTGCATACAATGTTTTGTTGTTGAGATATGTGTAGTGAGTACATGCAATGTTTTGTTGTTGAGATGCCTTGGGTCCAAGCTGAGAGATGAAACAGAATTCTTTTTTTGTCAGAAGTGGGGGGTACAAATACTAGATTTTTCTCTTGTGAGTTGTCAGGGGGATAGTATGTCATTGTGAGGTTAGGTAAATTTTTCACACTGTTTAAGTCTTGTGAGTTTTTTGTTTAGATAGAGGCTTTCAGGAGGGGGACGTAAGGGACAATCTAGTTAATACGTAGGAAATGCGGTGGTGTTCTCAGTGGCAATAGGATTGGTGTTGGTTTTGTGTTTGTTCTGCGAGTTTTGATGAAAGGCATGCAGTTATTTGTTCTGTAGAATTGTGCCACAATATCAAGTTTGACATTGTGGTCTAGTTCCTGTATTGTTATGAACTTGGGGCCCAGGATGGAGAGGTTCGTCTCATTAGGTGTGAATGTATGTGTCAGGTCTGTAATGATGGGAAAATTATGGATTGTGTGTTATTGTTTTGGTAAAGTAGGGTGGTTTTGGGGAAAGAGAACATATGTTTTAGTCTTTCTTTCTTTTGATCTGGTAGCTTTGATTGATAGCTGAGAATACTTCCAGGGTGGCAGGTAGTTCTGATATGGTACAGTTTAGTGCTTTGATGAAAAAATTTCGTTGTGATTTTAGTTTTGGGTGGCGGAAACATGTTGCAAGTTTTATGTTTTTCATAGTCATTGGAACTATGTTAATTATATTGCAGCGTTTTAAGAAGTTTATTTTGCAACCGATTTTGCCTTGTATGACAGAGAATTGAAATATCTTTTTCATCTTTGCAAAGTGTGTTTAGCTTAGACTATGTGTGACGAACATGTTGCAATTTGCTTGAAACGCTGTGCGTAGTGTGAAATGAGTTGTGTTTGAAATGGATAACAATGCAGTCTTGTCGGAGAATATTGTAGGCACGAGCCAATGAAGGAAAAGAATAATGACAATATTGAAGTATTTCACTAATTTTCAGTTATAATGTATTTATTTATCATCATAATCATTCGTGCAAGACGGTAAGTGGTGTAAAGTACCCAAATTTCCGAGATAAATCTCTTTGTCCGGAGAGAAAACGAAATGTGTATAAATATTGGGGCGGAGCTTTCGTGTTTACATTGGTGGCTGGAAGTCGAAACTAGATGTTAGTTACACAGTCAGATAGGTCCGCATATTTATCAAATTAATTTCTGAAATATAGATCGTGGTATTGTTAGAAATTATAACTTTTTCATAATTAATTAAGTGTTTAATATCTGCCGCATGTCGACGTCTTCTTTAATAAGAGTGTCATCAGGAAGTATATATATGTATATATATATGTATATATGTATATGTGTATATATATATATATAGAGAGAGAGAGAGAGAGAAAGAGAGAGAATAAATGACAAAAAAGTATATCCCAAAATTCATGATGTTGACCATCTTA
Source organism: Euprymna scolopes (assembly GCF_053919585.1). Taxonomy (NCBI): domain Eukaryota; kingdom Metazoa; phylum Mollusca; class Cephalopoda; order Sepiida; family Sepiolidae; genus Euprymna; species Euprymna scolopes. Next base: position 101,140,536 of record NC_136502.1, read on the forward strand.
TAATTTATCTATTTAATTCATTTGATGTTTACCATTCTTGACAGTATATACGAGGGGCGTGCAAGAAGTAATGCCTCTGACCCACTTCCCATAGCAGTAGAGCAACGAAACTTGGCACAGTTATTAGTCTTTCTCTACATAGAAACCACCCAGAATTATGCATATCTCCCATCGTTTCATGCAGCTCTGGAGACCGTTTTTGTAGAACACCCCAGGTTGGTCCTCCAACAACGACGTGACTTCAGAAATCAAGGCTGCATCATCTGAGAAACGCTTTCCTTTCAAAAACAACTTCGTGTCTGGGAAGAGGTGAAAGTCAGAGGGTGCAAGGTCAGGAGAGTAGGGAAGATGCGGTAGGATTTCATAACCACACGTCCGTGCTTCTGATCTGGCAACATGCGAGTTGTGGACCGGAGCGTTGTCCTGCAGGAGGAGGGTACCTTTGCTGATCTTACTCCGCCTCTTGATTTTGATAGCTTCCCTTAATTTCCTCAAAAGTGAAGCATAATAGGCTCCCGTAATTGTGGTACTCTTTGCCAGGAAATCTGTCATCACTACTCCGTCCTGATCTCAGAAGACTGTGAGCATGATCTTGCCAGTGAAGGGCTTCACCCTTGCCTTCTTTGGAGATGGTGAGTCCAAGTGCTTCCACTGCATTGACTGGGCTTTGATCTGTGGATCATAGTGATGGACCCAGGTTTCAACCGGTGTAATCAGTCTTTTGAAAAGCTTTGACTCATCTTCTTGGCACATCTCCAAATTCATCCTCGAGCACTCGACGCGTTCTCGCTTCTGGAATGGTGTTAGCAACCTGGGAATCCATCTGACAGACAGTTTATGCATATGCAAATGGTCATGAATGATAGTTTCCACAGACCCTGTACTAATCTTGACATCTTGGGCTATTTGGCGAATAGTAATGTGCCGATCTTCCAAAATGGCAGCCTCAACTTGACAGACAGATGCCTCATCAATGGCAGAAGGGAGGGGCGACCAGGTCTGGGAGCTGTTTCCACAGACTTCCGGCCATATTTGAATTCACGATGCCAGGGTTTACAAGGCCATATGATGGGGCATTATCACCATACGTTTCTTTCATTTCATCAAAAGTCTCCTGTGGTGTGCGTTCTTTCGAATACAAAAACCGTAACTTTATATATGTGTATATATCGTGAATATATATACATATATATACATATATATATATGTATATATATATGTATGTATATATATATATATATATATATATATATATATATATCGTGAAAGGCATTGTTATGAATGCCTTAAGATGATCTTCAGTGATACACTGTCTTCATTATCATTTTCGGGTTTCGCATCATACAACAAACCCGACCTTACGCCGAACGCACCAGATCGTTTTAAAGCTATTATTTAATTTACGTGTACCGACATTGCAAACAAAAATCGTATTCTTAAAAGCAAACACCATGCTGATGCGCAATCTAAAACAATATATATATATATATATATATATATATATATATATATATATATATATATATATATCTCCTGTGTATCGCTTTATTGCAGGGCCATATTTTTTAATTTTGAAATTGCTATGAAATGCATAGAAGTGAAATTTGGAACACTGGAAGAGCATAACAAGGTGCCTTATTTCCCTTATTTTTGTGGAATTTGAACGAATATTTTGAAAGTTGTGCTAACTGATCTATTTTCTGGTAATTTTTACTGTGTATAATTTTATTGAAAGTATCTAAAAATGTATAAACAATATTATTTTTGATAATAAAACAATATTCTAACTTCATATTTCTATTTATATGAAATAAAGAACATATCCAGTATCAATATTAACTATAGACAAGAACGAATTTCATAATATTTTATTTAAGGAAATATTTATTTACCAACATAAACTCCCATGCTTCAAAATCACTTTGAATAACTTCTTGTCAACTGATGATGTCAATCTACAGATTTGAGATGATATGATGCTGTAGAAAACTTCCAAAATCTTCCTCCAAAGTTCATCCTTCAACAAAAATTGAACACCTCCTTCATAAAATTTCATCTTTATTATTAACCAGAGCTACTCAATTGGGTTTATATCTGGAGAACACGGTGGCCATGTCATCAAAGTTGCTTCACTAATGCCTAATGACTTAAGGTAGGATGCTGTAGTTTTGGCGGAGTGGGATGCTGCATTGTCATGCATAAAAGTCAATTTGCAGTGACATGCTAATGGAAGGTCACCAAGCCATGGTGACAAATGCTCATTTAAAAATAAAATATAAGACTGGCTTGTTAAATTGATACCTTCTGGCACACGAAATGGTCCAATTAGTTCATCGCAGATTGTTCCAGTCCAAAACATGACACCTCCACCTTCCTTTTGACAACGGAATCGATGAGGGGTATGGAATCCAAGGGAACTCCAAACTTTGGCCCAATCATCTGCTTCATCAAGGGTTATACTGGCCTCCTCGATGAAAAGAACATTTTCAAAGCTGGTTTTCATGTATTTCTGAACTCAAGCCAAACGTTTTTCCTTATCAGTTTGATTTAAAATAGGTCTTGCTATGGGCTTAATGCTTCTTGCAATTTCATTTAAGATATTGCAGCGTATCTTTCTGGACAAGGAAGATATTCAGGCCTTGTCAAATATAGCAGTACTGTTGCTGGCCGACTGCTTGATAAGTTGATGGCGAATGTGTTTAACATCATGAGCAGAAACTGACTTTCTAGTGTTTTTGTCGTTCTTTGGTTTGATGTTTAGATTTTCTATGAATGAAGACAATATTCTTCGATCTCTTCCAAGCTCCTTGGCTAGATCTACGAGAGATAAACCTTCTGCAAGGCCTGCAACAGCACGTTCCTTTTCACTAGCTTTCAATCAACTCTTTCTAGGCGTTCTGGGAGACCTGCAATATAGTGATACACACAGAAAATAGAAAAATCAGCATAATTTTCAAAATATTTGTTCAAATTCCACAAAAATCAGGGAAATAAAGCACCTTGTTATGCTCTTCCAGTGTTATACCAAATTTCACTTTTCTGCGTTTCTTAGCTATTTCAAAATTAAAAACAATATTAGCCTGTAATATAGCGATACACAGGGTTTATGTGTGTGTGATACTATGTTTGTATTTTTAGAAAAATTTAACCAGAGTGCTCAATAATCGAAACACAGGTTATTTTTGTACGCTAGGTTTCATGGCCATACTGGTTGACTAAGTTTTTATAGACATGAGTATAACTGAGGCCATTTGCTTGAATCTAATGAGGCTAAAAATGGGCTCCATATATTATATTCATGTTTATTAAACCTGAGTGGTAGTAAGGCTGTCTATTAGACCCGATTGAAGAAACTAGTTCTGATTCTTTTTCTGCACACACGCACACACACACACACACACACACACACACACACACACACACAATTTGGTATCAGGAGAGTTAATGCTGGTGGCCATTTTGATTTTGAATAATCTGTTTAGTCTTGTGTTATTTCCTTTCTTTTCTGTCTAAGTTCTTTATTTATTCATGGCAAACGTCGGTGGGTTGTTTTTATGTTTCAAATGAACTGAGAATATCCAATTATATCGAAATAACAGGAAAATAGCGTAATTTTGTCCTTACAGTAGACACAAATAGGTGGAAGGCACAATATATATATATATATATATATATATATATATATATATATATATATATATATATATATAAAGCTGAATGTGTGTGTGTGTGTGCGCGTGTGTGTGTCTGGTCACGAATAGGCTCCTATATAATTGACTATTTTAAAAAACTGATTACATATAATGATAAAACCTGTATCGAGACACAGGAATGGGTATGTTTGATCTGGCTGAACGGTGGTTCATTAAAATTGTGGGGTCTGCGTACGCGCCTGGTCCACAAAGTATGGAAATAAAGAATTTAAAAATTAAAAAAAAAAAACGTTTACAATTGTTTTTGATATAGCTGTCCATAAGAATACTTTGATAAGTATGTTTTAACTTAAATAGGGATGGTATTATAAAATTGTGGGGTCTGCGTTCGCGCCTGACCTCCATAGAATGGAAATAGGCACAAACTTTAATAAAAGACTTTTCATATCTATCTGCGTAAGAATACTTTGATAATTATGTTTCAGTTTGAAGAAATATGGTATAATAAAATTATGGGGTGTTCGTTCGCACCTGACCTCCATAGAATGGAAATATGTCACAAAGTTTAACAAGGTTTTTTAATATAGATCCACAGAATATTGTGATAAGTGTTTCAGTGTGAACAGGTATGGTATAATAAATTATAGTGTTTATCTATTTTATTTTTACTTTCATCATATTTTGCTTTGGTTTTGATACCCCCAAATTCGGAGCTATCTCTTTACAACCCTTCCTCTTCATAACCTATCATACTTTCATAAATCAGAGTCCATTTTCTGTAGGCTGTTTTTGAACCCAGTCAACGGCGGGTACTTTTGCTAGTATATATATATATATATATATATATATATATATATATATATATATATATACTTGTTTATTATTATATAAACATGCTCACATCCCACTGCTACAAATAGCCACTTGTTTCAATCAAACAACAGATATTATCAGGCAGCGACTTGACTATTCAAAAGTTCAATGAAAGTTTCATTGAACTTTTGAATAGTCAAGTCGCTGCCTGATGATATCTGTTGTTTGATTGAAACAAGTGGCTATTTGTAGCAGCGGGATGTGAGCATGTTTATATGACAATAAACAAGTATTATCAGCTCTTTTTATTGAGCACTATCTAACAACCTCGTTGAATTCATTAGTCCATTACTTTTGAATATAAAAAACCCGAGTATATATATATATATATATATAATCATTTGATATATTTATAATTATTTGATAACTAGCAGTTCAGCCCGGCTTTGCTCGGCCCCTATATACTGTTCATAACTTTATGTGCATATGTATATATATTAAAAAGTTTGACTCATGTCCAGGTAACCTATATCCAAAATTTCAAGTGTTTAGACCCAAAAATTGGGGGAAGAGTTTAGTAGAGTCTGCAAAGGTCAACTCTTTCAACTTTGACCTCTTCGCCGCCAATTCTCGCTGTAAACGGATTAAAAGCTTGCTGCATGTCTGACCAAAAATTGGATGAATAGTTTGCTAATGACCGCAAAGGTCAAATCTTTTTGAACTTTGACCTTTTGGCAGCCAAATTTACAGCCAAAAACCGATTAAGATCTTGCCCTATGTATGATTTTATGTAAATTTTCAAATATTTAGACTAAACATTGGCTGACTAATTTGGTAGAGACTGCTGAGGTAAATATTTTTAAAAACTTTTACCCCAATTTTAACCCTTAACATGCATTGTCTTGGGCTCAAATCAAATTAAAAGTCTGATTTAGGTCCAAGTAACCTATATCTAAAATTATAAATGTTTAAACCAAAAATTGGCGGAGGAATTTGGTAGAGTCTGCAAAGGTCAAATCTTTTTAACTTTGACCCCTTGGTAGCCAAAATTTCGGTCAAAAAACGATTAAAATGCTTGCTCTATGCCTGAATACAATTTATGTAAAATTTCAAATATTTAGACCAAAAATTGGCTGAAAGGTCAAATTTTTTAAACTTTGACCCCAATTTTAACCCCTTAACATTTATTGTTTTGGGCTCAAATCAAATTAAAAAGTTAGATTTTTGTCCAAGTAACCTACATCTAAAATTTCAAGTGTTTTAACCCAAAATTGTCAGAGGAGTTTGATAGAGTTTTCAAAGGTCAAATCGTTGAACTCTGACCCCCCTTGACAGCCAAATTTCTGGCCGAAAATCGATTAAAAAGATTTTTCCATATCTCAATACCCCTTATGCCTAATCTCGAATCTGTAGACTGAAAACTGACAGAGTAGCTTCGTATGGAAATGTACACACACAGACACACAGACACAGACAGTTTCCTTTTCTAAATATATATATAGATAGATATATATCATAATATATATATATATATATATATATATATATATATATATATATATATATATATAGTCTTTGAAGTTTTTAACCTTTAAAACTATACAAAAAAATATTTTTTTATCATTCGTTAGAAAACCATCCAGTCAGTAAGTCATTTAACCACATGCAATCACTGCATCAACTCGCTCTCGAATTTACTATAGTACTAATAATTTATTTTTTTAAGGGATCATCAGTTGTTTACCATGAAACACTGTTTCGGGCATATATATATATATATATATATATATATAATTATTTGATAATATATATGTGTGCGTGTGCGTGTGTGTGTGTGATTAGACGATTCAAATATTTTCCATGATTTCGATACAATTACTGATTCTGTTCTATATTTCCGGGGTGAGCCATAACTTTTAGCTTTACTGGCAATTTGAAATCGATGAATATTTCTCATTTCACTATTAATACGAGCCATGGAAAAATAAGTTTTAAACAAAACAAAGAACAATATGAAAAAAATCGTTTTTGTATCGGAAAAAGGTGCAAATTTTTCCGATTCCGATACCGAAAACTCCTGGTATTTTCTGATTGTCCTTTCTCATTCTGATGAACTATGAAAATAAGTTTCAGACAAAATGGAATGTTTAGTCTATGGAAAGTGCATGAAGAGACTAGTAGAAATAATAAGCTTACCCATACTTCGATCATGTCAAATGACCTTCATCTTTTGGATATAAGGGATTTAAGCAAAGAAAAATGCGTTTAGTATTGCGTTAAGAGTAAGAGGGAGAGGGCACGAAGAATAGTGATGCGTGTGCACTTGTTCAATGACTATGGCTTTACGCCATTTTGCGCCCTCTTTAACGAAGAGGTATACTAAGGGAGGCAACTCTGAATTCGTCCTAACAGAGTTTTCGCATTTTTAAGTAAAATTTAATCCAATTTGCTCAATTGATAAAATTAGGGAGAAATAAGAGAGAGTTGAATATGTGTGTGTGTGTGTGTGTGTGTGTGTGTGTGTGTGTGTGTGTGTGTGTGTGTGTTAATCATTTTTTTGTGTATACTAATCGTAATGGATTAAAAAATCTTTCTCATTAATTAATGAATGCCTTTTTATTGGGTTCCAGAACATATACAGTGTTTAACTTAAGTGTTTAAATCTTTTCATCAAGTTATTTTGTATTTACTTAATGATCGTCATATTGTAAGTTAACCTAACAAATTAATCCATATTTGTTAAGACTACTATATCTTAATTTCATTCATGCCAACTTGTCATTCCCCACTCCACTCATGCCGCTCTCTCTCTCTCTCTCTCCCTTGATTTTCTATTAGTTTAACTTTCCGTTAGTACTAAGAATACTCTATTTCGAAAATAAATACAACAGTTACTATAACTTCAAAGCAGAATTCGAAGAATGGGAAAGCAGATAAAAACAAACGGAGTAAAACTTTAAATAAAATGAAAATAAAAATATAATAATAATAATACAAAAAATACGAAAATAATAAATATAAGTTAAAATAAATTCAGCATGACCATAATTTTCATAATTGAGAAGAAACGGTAGAATGCGTCGGTTACATGAACCATGCAAGTTATCCAAAATGTGTTTTTATAAGTTTCTGATGTAAATATCTGATGAGTACGTGACTAAATATGCAGCAATAACATAATTTTGCAGACTTGTTAATCATAATACAAAAAAATATTGTAATGGATACCTTTTCAAAGTAATAAAAGACCAACTGAGAAAAATTGATATTTGAAACTTGGAAAATCATTATACTACACTATATATATATATATATATATATATATATATATATATATATATATATATATATATATATATATAGAGAGAGAGAGAGAGAGAGAGAGAGAAAATAAAAACTGTAAGTTGAAATTTACAATCAAAATTTATTGTTCGACTGAATAGTCCAAAAACAATTTACAAAATCCTTGTTCCGTGGAGTTTCAAAGAATGCTATTCTTGTTATTCTTCTCGTCAGAGGACAGAAAGAAATCAGAAAATTATATTTGTAGCAATGCTAGAATTTGCTGGTTATGGCATTAAGTGAAACTGCAATTTATTATAGTCATAAATTGACAAGAAAAAAAAAACAAGTGAAAAATTTTGAACATGCAAAAAAAAAAATATATAAATAAAAACAAATCGCATTTTACTTATATATAGTTTAGTGATTAAAGTTAAATTCTGAAAATCCAAATATAAACACATATATTCGATTTAAGAATTTATTCTTTGACACAAGGAATATATAGAGGGGAGTTATGTTAATTTCCTTAATCCATGGATTTTCAATACTGCTGATATCATCAGAGGAAATACAGATAGATATAGATAAACAAAGTGAAATACAGAGTGTTATTGCGTGGAGTTTATAATCACATACGCATATACGTTGATAAGTGAACGAGGAAATGACCGATGACCCTGTGGTTACTGTCACTTGAAGTCATACGAAATTAGACGGACGTTTGCGAAAAAAATAAGAAGAAAAGCTTGAACTAAAGAGGACTGGGAATGGCCAGGCTCAATATTCAGCCCCTCCTCTCACGTGTATAATTTATGTGTACATTTTAAAAATAAGAAATTGACTTTTGTTTTATATTCAGTCAAAACACATTGTCATTCGCCAACCAGACAGAAGCGACTAAGATCGATTCACATTTCAATACAATTGTAATAATGCAAAAAATGTTTCACGATATACATACATACATACATACATACATATGTATTATGTACATATATGCGTGTATGTGTGTGTGTTTAGGTGTGTGCATGTGTGTGTAGATGGATATACATAGATAGATAGATAGATAGATAGATAGATAGATAGATAGATTAATATGCATGTATATATATAGGCAAACTTACATAGACACACACATTAAAAAGCACAAAAACGCACAAATATATATATACATATATTTTAAAACAGGAACTAAATGTTCAAGTAAAATATTACAGTTGTTCCTTTATCAATACACAATCAAAGAAAAATTATGTATATTTTTATTTATTTTATTTTGTCTATATATATATATATATATATATATATATATATGCTTGTGTGTGTGTGAGTGTGTGTATATGTGTGTAAGTGTGTGTGTGTGAGTGTGTATATGTGTGTGAGTGTGTTTGTGTGAGTGTGTGTGTATGTGTGTGTGTTTGTGTGTGGGGGGTGGGTTGTGCGTATGTTGGCGTATATGTGTGCGCGTGTATGATAATTTGAAGTAACAACAATAAAACAGAAATAAATGTTCAGCTAACCCTCATATTTGTGGAGAAAGCACGTGAACTATCACCATTCGTTCAAACTACTGCAAATACATAATCAGCTCAACAGAAAATGACTTTGATCTTCTAGAGCTAAAGTAGAATTAATAAGCTGATAAAAAAAATTACATACGATCGTTTCAAGGACGATATTAACTTTATTAATATATTGTCTTTTCCTCAGCATAAGAGAATTGACCACACATTTGAATAAGGGCATCATTAACCAATTGATTTGTATATAAAATCGATGGCTAACTCATTTTTGATCGGGAACTTCTCAATAGGTGCGTATATAAAAACAGAAGGTAACACAGATTCTTTACATGCTAGTCTGACGATTTCATATCGGAATAAAACGCGGAAGATTCTATGTAGTTAATTGCCATATATTTTCATAAATTACTATATATATATATATATATATATATATATATATATATATATATATATATATAGTCATCCACATATAGTACTGTTTCGCCGCTCATCAGTGCGGCTAGACAGGCAACTGCCTCAAGCCAGGATTGAAACCCGACCGTCCAAATGACAGTCAAGGCTTCTCAGCAAGGTTATACGGCTGATGCTGTGTGGGTAATGAATTAAGGATATTTTTGCCATCGTCTAATATATATATATATATATATATATATATATTTATATATATATATATATATTTATATATATATATATATATATATATATATATATATATATATATATATATATATATATATAATGGCAGCAATTCGTTTTCGAACATTGCCATTACTTGATATAGCACAAAACAAAAAGGTATACAGAAACACGAAAACATTCAGTGATGGGCCGCACGAAGGTGGCTTTTAAGCCCTGCTAAACTCTGGCATTCCTTGGCACACATTATGCAGACATGTGGGCAACTAGCAGAACGTTCTTGATGATCACTTCTATATTTAATCAAATGCCGCTGTTTTGTATGTCCGACCGCAGTTGACACAGCTTAGCTCTGGCAACACAAGACTGCTTTGTGGCCCACTGCGTCGATGAGTAGTCTGGTGGATCATCAGCCCAGCTCTGCTCAGATCTGATTCAAACTTGTCAACACCTCCCCACAAGGTCCTTCTCCACTCTCCGCGATCCAAAGCAAGACTCTCCCAGGTTCTTTCATCTATCTCACAGTTTTTTAAGGTGGGCCTCAAACACTTTGAATCTCATTTTAGGCTTTTGAGTCAGACGTCTTCCCTCGGCGAGCTCGCCATAAAGAATTTGTTTGGGAAGTCGACTGTCTAACATTCTCACCATATGTCCACTCCATCTCAGTATCTCTCTCTCTCTCTCTCTCTCTCTCTCTCTATATATATATATATATATATATATATATATATATATATATATATATATATATATATATATAAAGAGAAAGAAATTAAAGAGAAAGAGACAATTGGAGTACAGGAAAGAGAGGGAAAGACATAAAAACAGGGGGTGGGGATATACAAATAGATAGATGGATAGAAAGATATACAGATACACAGAATTTGCTGGGTTATAAGTGGTGTAAGAAGCATAAAAACGATGTTGATGTTTTTTATTTGTTATATTTTGATATTTCGAGTGATCGTCTATTGCAAAATGAGTAAAAATAATCAAATCTTTATTTTATTATTTTTTATTAATTTCACCACATTTTTGTGTGGGAGAGAGAGCGAGAGAGAGAGAGAGAGAGAGAGAGAGAGAGAGAGGGCGAATGACCGCTCGAAATATCAAAATAAATATAATAAATTAAAAACAATATTGATTTTATGCTTCTCACACCATCTATAACCCCGAAAATACTTCTCTAGAAGCATACGTGGAATATACTACAAATAAGTACATAGGTGTGAATAGACTCGATATATGATATGACAAAAGGCAGATAGGACAATAATAACTAATCCCAATCTTGATAAATGTGTGTTGTCAGTTCTCGTGAATGTATGCCTTTTTCGCGTGAATACGCATTATTTTATTTATTTATTACGTTTAATCGAATATTTAAAATAAAAAATACATTAGCATAATCTAAGCGAAAAACATTTTCAAAATCCATTTAAAATGCAGACATTTTTCAACAGCTGAAAATCACATAGGAGCGTCATTTCTATCGAAAATGCCATCAGCTATGAATGAACTAATTTGCTCACCACCACTGTCCTATCAGGGGAGATAACTAGCTCTCATTTAGGTTTAAATTCATAGTTACTCCTTTTTTTTTTTTACATAGACATCACCATTTATCAAGGCCAAGAGGTCACTCGAGGATAAGGGTTAAAGAGTGTACAGTAGAAATTGGACAATATAGTAATCGTTAGTAATGGAAATTCAGTAAATTTGTTAACAAGTGGGACGGCTCATCAAGAACTTGGTTACGTTAGATTTGAAGACGATCAGATTTTAGTCAGTTGGAAAGCAGGAAAACGGAAGACAATTCCACAGGCGTGCAGTTCTAAGAAAGAAGCTTTGTTCATGGAATCTACATTTAGGTCTAGGCACAGATAACGAGTGGGGGGATTATTGATAGTGTTTTCAGCTACACGAGTGTTTCTTGTGAAAGTTTGGCGAGGGGGACCATAGACTGAAGCTCAGTCGAACACTTTCCATGAAAATAACGATACAGCAGAGACAAACTCGCAAAATCTTTTCTGTGAGATAGAGGTTTCAGGGAAGATAAAAGGATATCTCCTACGAGACTACGAAGTCTATTTTGAACTATATCAAGGCAGGACAAGTCCTTTCTAGCAGCTCCTGCCCAGGTGTAGCAACAGTACTCCATCTTTGAACGTACCTGGCTCTTATATAGATAGACAATTGCATCAGCAATTAGATATCTACAATAGAAGGCTCCCACCATTTTTCCAGCAGTCTTGGCAACAGATTTGATGTACGTGTTCCATTTAAGATCTGGAGTAAAGGTAAAGCCCAGAAGCTTGTCAAAACATGAAGCCTCCGCAAGGCAAGAGAGCCATTCATTTCAACTGATGCCAGATGGGGGATCAGAGCGTTGGTAGTATAAAGATAAAAGCTTGGTTTTAGATGCATTAAAAGTAATAAGTCACCTCTTTCCCCATTGTACCACGTGCTCAAGATCAGAGGAGAGAGAATCGGAGAGAACTTGGTCGTTTACTGACTTAGATGTTCTACCATAGATGGTAGTGTCATCAGCATAAATGTCTACAAATGATGTAAGGATGTGATTTGGAAGATCATTAATGTAGATCAGGAAAAGAGTTGGGCCCAGGATGGACCCTTGAGGAACTCCAGCATTTATACTGTGAGCTTCTGATTTCTGCCCACCAACTATTATTCTTATGAACCTGTCAGAAAGAAATGATTTAATAATTGAGAAGACATTTTCATCTGTACCATAGCTAAAGATCTTGTGAAGTAAACCTTCATGCCATACCCTATCAAAGGCCTTTGATATGTCAAGAGCAATTGCCCTAGAAAGGTTGCCTCCGTCGAGAGATTCGCTAATCCTATGAGATATAACTCTGCTGTAGATCTTGCAGAAGGGAAACCATATTGTGTGACACTAAGAAGGTTATTTTTGCTGAGATGGTTGGTTACTTCTCTATTTAACACAGATGCCAGCAACTTACTCATGGCACACAAGAGACTTATTGGCCTGTACTGAGAGGGGGATGAACGATCATCTGAATTCTTAAATACAGAGCATACTGATGAGATTTTCCAGGGTGATGAGAAGCAATTCTTCTTAAGACAACGTTTAAACAGTTTTGTAAGGATAGACGCTAGTTCTTGTTGAAGTTTTTTGAGTACTATAATTGGAATACTGTCAGGGCCGATTGCTTTACTTGAATCAAGGTTTTTGATTAGCTTAGCAACATCACATAGGGTGTTTTCTGATACAGGAGGAAATATTGGAGGTTTGCGGCCTTGATCGCAAAGGGTAGAATTAGCAGCAAAGTTCTTGGCAAAGAGTTTGGCTTTGTCTGATGCTGACGAGATTACCTCAGGTCCATTGATGATAGTTGAGATAGAGCACACGCTTCTGTTCAGGATTCTGTTTGCTATTTGCCAAAACTGGTGGGAACAAAGTCGCTGCTCAGCTACTTTGGACTTGACAGACTGAGCATACAACTCTCTTGCATTCCTTATTACTTTCTTACAATGGTTGCTGGCAGTCCTGAAAGCGGCTTTTGTTTCCATACATCTATTATGTTGAAAGTAGTGGAAAAAGTGATTTCTGAGCGCAATGGCAGCAGCACATTCTGAAGAGAACCATGGCTGGCTGTTAGGTTTTTGCTGGAACTTTTTCGAGGGTATGAAACGGTCTATACCTACAATTAACCATTCATTATAATCATCATATGAATCCAAAGATTCTATTGTTAGTGTTGCAATATTTTTGATATAATAAAAAGGGTATGATTAAAGAAATTTGAAGCTTCCTATTGCAGACACTGGTTATAGGAACTGATCAATCAAACGGGCCCACGTTCTGCTATTAACCAATCAGAAACCGAAAATGATCCGTAAAAAATCGGATTTTTTGGAATTACCGCACATAATTTTTCGTGTCTACATGAGAAAAATGTTTCGCTCTTTCTACAAAATTTTACAGTTCAAGATCAGCTACCCACCGTTAACTCTTTTTCATCTCGAGGACTTGTACAGATTAGCTAAACATGTCTTTTAATTCAAAAGTTGACATTGGTTTAGTATCGGGTACTTATGGGAGGGGACCACGTGAAGGTTGCCAACATCTTAAGTGAAAGTGATTTTTGTGGAACAAACTGGATTCGAACTTGTAGCACCCAGGTTGTCAGTCTGTGTCGTTTACAACTAGACCACTGTTAAACCCCTACTGTTCCTCGTAAAAGAATAGACAACTCAGGTAGCCTCGTAATTTCAATATATAAACAATTATACATTTGGCTTACACTGCTGTCTCACTCAATACAACGCTTGACTGCTGAAACTGTATTCAGATTTAGAATCGCCGTCAAAGCATCCATCCGATTTTAGTCCCTACATTCCTACAAAATGGCTGATCTCGTTCTGCTGATCTTGCTTTGCTGATCTCGCTCCCTTCCTCTCCAAACTCTTCGCCAAATGTCATGTCGAATATTGCTTCCCTATTAGTTCGAAATTCCCTTGTGTGGTACCAGTTTTCCACAACTCTGCTGAAAGAACTAACATGCAAAATTATCACTCCATAAGACACCTCCTGCTCATCGCAAAAACCATTGATCAATATAGTCCGCCATCTTGAAAATGCTAAACTCTTTCTGGCCAACAGTATAGATCTAGAAAATTATATTCTATTGCTGTATTGGACGCATACACCACACATTGGATAAGGCATGTATCGCTGGATTTATCGAATGCCTTTAACAAAATATAATTTGACGATATTCTCAAGAATATTGAATGATACGATATTTTAGACGCGTATTGCCCTTCTTAGTTAAAAGAAATATCCAGGTCATCTTAGATCACTGGATATCACATTAATGTGGATATGTACTGGGGTTTGATTTTTGGTGATTTATTCTTTGTGGTTTTCATAAACAACCTCCTTGATGCAATCGCGACCGCGGCGGATATATTTGCGTTTTCGGTCTATTCTAAACATGAGGACGATTACCGGCACATCCTGATTGAACCCTTAGTAAATAATATCGAGCCGGTAGTGAATAGGATCAAAATGGATAGTTAGATTTAATGCTTCTAAGACCAATCTCTTGTATGTTAATAATTATACTGAATTTTACTCTCTTATTCATTTGAATGCTGCAGGGTTGGTCTCCTCACTACGATTACTTAGAGACTTGGGTAGAAAGTATCAGTTAAGAATCCGTTCTTGATCATCAGTCCGGCAGCTGCAGGACCAGGAACTGACCCAGTACCTGTCGGACTGAAGTATGCCGCCTGGATGTTACTTCCCAGACCTTACCACCCGGCTTTCGGGTGGGGCAAGTTTATCGCTTGTTGCCTGAGACACCTTTACTGGGAAATGCCGACGGGGATACCCAGACAATTTTTGCTAGGCCAGAGTGTCCATCCTTTAGGGGCGCTGACTTGACATCCCCACTTTCTGACCTTGTGTTGCATCTTGCTATAGTGGGCAGCAATTAAATATCTACTTAACCTTACCAACCACTGATTGCCATGAGTGATAACACCCTTCCCGATTGTAAAACATTCAAACTCCTTGGCATAATATTTACAGATAACATGAATTGGAAAACAGATATAAAATGCTGCAAAAGATGCTGCCAAGGATGCTGCAAAGGGTGGACTTTTTTATACCAGGTTTGTAAACTTCTCACACCTGTCCATATCCTGTATCTCTACAAAGTCACCATTCGCCCATGTATGTGTAACGTTGCACATTCGTTTAAGCACGGTACCCAACAAGTTGTAGTTTTCAGTCGCAAAGGAAACAAAAAAAAAAACAGGAACTAACGAGACTCTTTTCTTTCTTTAACAACGACATTTATTTTCCCATTCTCCCGCCACGCGTGACTTCTTGTTATGGCTACGTCGCTAACTGATCGTCTTCTCTAACATGCTCTCTCTCCTTTTTATAGTCTGCTTGCTTACAGTGACGTCATTTCGGATGTCGTATACATTTGCATACGCGCGTCCGCGCATTGTTACACACGTAGTACTAGTGTCACATCTAGGCTGGTATACCAAGCACTAGTATCTCTTAGTTCTACTGTCCAAAAATAATCGCTACCTTAATATGCCTTCCATTTTCAACAAAGATCACATCGCAACAATTTTGCATCACTGTTCTTGTTATACAAGTGATTCAACTAATTGTGTGTCGACAAAAATGCTGCATCTGTGCCCTCTCAATTTAAACACCCCGAATCATCTGACAAACCGCAAAATCGCATGCATTCACTTTCTAGACTTGTAAATGTCATAAGGTTTTCTACTCTAATAACTTCTTTTCCTTGAACAGCTTGCCTTTTAAATTCTCTCTCTATTTCCTGTTTAACTGTGTGCACCGACGTGTAGAAATTTAAATATAATGTTAACAAACATCTGCCTGCACAACTGTCCATTCAAGATACCACTATAGATATGGCTCCTATTCACAGTATCTCATATCTCAATGGAAATCTGCCCAGTCTTGGAGGAGTAAATAAAAAAATAAAAAAATTTGAAATCTTTTTTTTTTATGATATGATTTACTTTCGACTATGTTCTTAAAAAATAAAATTTTACTGCCAATTGATTTTACCGATTTCTATATTTAAGCCAATCATTATTTCGTGTCGGAATAACAGAATTAACAGTTTGAAAATCACTCGGATCTTTCGTATACTGAAAATTCTTTCGTATGCAGGGACAAACAAATTTTCACATCACGTTTCGTAAGCTGCAAATTTCATAAGTAGAGTCTTTCGTATCTAGCAGTTCCATTGTATATATATACATACACACACACACACACACACACACACACACACACACACATATATATATATATATATATATATATATATATATATATATATATATATATATATATTTATAGTAATTTATAAAATATATATGGCGATTAAGCCACACTGAATATTCCGCGTTTCATCCACTCTAGGACTCCTCAGGCTTATGTGGAGTCCTAGAGTGGATGAAACGCGGAATATTCAGTGTAGCTCAATCGCCATATATATTTTATAAATTACTAACTAGCTCTACCTACGTATTGATCACTTTTGAAGTAAATACTTAAAGTTTACGCATAAATCTATACTTTCGTATATTAATTTTATGTGAGTAAAGTAAGTAGTTATATATATATATATATATATATATATAATTATTTTTTTTTTTACTCTATCTGTTTCATTGTTGTTTCATTGAGTATTTTCTAAAGTAAAATAATACAAATTATTTCCTTAATATAAAGAACATACTACAATGAGATAAAAAGGAAATTTTTGCTAGTTAGAATCAAATATCGATTTGGTAGAAGCATCTCTAGTTATGTCTAATGTCGAAAATTCGGTTAACATAATTTTATATATACGATTCATAGAACATTTATTAGAATCAAAAATAAAACAAAGGGAAACAATCGTATTAAAAAATGAATTATTTTTCTGTAGACACTCCTTCAGGCAATGTTTCCATCCGGGCAACGTGGGGTAAATATAGCCAGTTCTATATAAAAATATATCACCTGTGTGAATAAGTGATAGATACAGAACTAGTGAAAATACTAAATGAACATTGTGCAAATACCCAAAACACTTCTTTTACTACCCTCCCTCGTGTATGTGTGGAGGGGAGTGATGTAAACGGACTTGTGGGTAGAGAAATAAGCAGACAATAAATGAGAAGGGTGGAACAAATCGAGAGGTGATGAAAAATGAATAGATTCGCAGACGATACGTCCGCCATCTTGGTTCGACTTTATAATGGCAAGCCGCCATATTTGCCGTCAGACGTTCCATTCAAAAACCCTCCCTCTCACCCTCTATCCACGCTCCACTACCCAGACATTGTGCCCCTCCTCACTCCCATCTCTCACTATTTTGCACCGAAACCCCCTCCATACCACGTACACCGCTGCCAACTTGTTTTCGGCTTCTTAAAGTGGTCATCTTCCAACCCAGACGTCTGCAAGTTCTTGTAAAACCTCTCCACCCGTAAAACCCAAACCCAGCGCACTTATTCGAGTCACCGTCGACAAACAGTAAATTCTACCCATTCCCGAACCTAACCCGTGGCTGCCATCAAAATCTTTCCCGCGAACCTCTCGCCATCCGCCTCTCGCTTATCCCGTCCAGTCACCTTCGCTGTCTCATCTCTTTTGCTTTTCACTAGATATGTCCATTAGACACTTCGAGAAAAGACAGACATATTGATTTTCCTCCCCTCATCCCCCTAACTCTCTATCATCTGTTTTATCTCAGTTATTAACTAATTCTTAGTGTCACAATCTGTTACTCTTTCTCGATTATTTATCTTTATTATCTATTTCCTTTCTTCATTTCCCTTCTTCTTCCTTCCTTCCTTCTTATTTTTATTTCTTTTTTTCTTCTTTTTC
This sequence comes from Euprymna scolopes, assembly GCF_053919585.1. Classification (NCBI taxonomy): domain Eukaryota; kingdom Metazoa; phylum Mollusca; class Cephalopoda; order Sepiida; family Sepiolidae; genus Euprymna; species Euprymna scolopes. The sequence goes on from NC_136502.1 coordinate 101,158,874, forward strand.
CTTTTTTTTTTCTTTTTCGTTTTCTTCAACCGCTTTCCTTCTAAGTTATTACTTCTCCTTTTTTTCCTACTTTTACTTTATTCTTTATTTTCCTCTTTTTTCTTCTTTTTCTTTCATTATTTTCTTCTACTTATCTCTTTTTTTTTCTTCTTCTTCTTCTTCTTCTTCTTCTTCTCTTTTTCTTTGGGTTCATCATTATTACTTATCAATTCTTTATCCTTCTTCATTTTTCTTCTTCTTCATTTTTCTTCTTCGTTTTTCTTCTTCATTTTACTTTTCTTCATTTTTCTTCTTTTCCATTTTTCTTTTCTTCATTTTTCTTCTTCTTCGTTTTTCTTCTTCATTTTTCTTTTTCTTCATTTTTCTTCTTCTCCATTTTTCTTCTTCTTCAATTTTCTTTTTTTTTCTTTTTCTTTATTTTTCTTCTTCTCCATTTTTCTTCTTCGTTTTTCTTCTCCATTTTTCTTTTTCTTCATTTTTCTTCTTCTTCATTTTTCTTCTTCTTCGTTTTTCTTTTTCATTTTTCTTTTTCTCCATTTTTATTCTCCATTTTTCTTCTTCTTCATTTTTCTATTTCTTCATTTTTCTTTTTCTTCATTTTTCTTCTTCTTCATTTTTCTTTTTCTTCATTTTTATTCTCCATTTTTCTTTTTCTCCATTTTTATTCTCCATTTTTCTTCTTCTTCATTTTTCTTTTTCTCCATTTTTCTTTTTCTTCATTTTTCTTCTTCTCCATTTTTCTTTTTCTTCATTTTTCTTTTTCTTCATTTTTCTTCTTCTTCATTTTTCTTTTTCTCCATTTTTCTTTTTCTTCATTTTTCTTCTTCTTCATTTTTCTTTTTCTTCATTTTTCTTTTGCCTTCATCTTCGTCATCCTTTTTTTTTGCCCTTCATTATTATTTCCTAACTTTTTTTATCCTCCTCCGTTATCCTTCTTTTCTTCTTCTTCTTCTTCTTCTTCTTCATCTATTTTATCTCTGCATCATTATTTCTTCACATTTCATTTTTAAATTTTTAATTTCTTTTTCTGCTTCTCATCACATATCTTCTACATTTTTTTTTTTACTTCTTTTAATTTTCATTATCACATCTTTTTTACCGTTTGTATTTTCCAATCTTAACTTCCCGCTAATTTATTTTTTCTTTACATATTAGTACTAGTGTGCCACTGCTTATTAAGCCCCAAAAGCCACTCGAAAATAAGAGTTAATAGCACTTTAAGATGGGAAATAATGCTAACTCTGGAAAAATATGATTATTTTAAAGAACGGCATAGGATCTCATGTAGTTCGACAGAGCTACTCTTAGCAGACAGGCTCTTCCATAGAAACCACACACAGACACCATAAATATCCTAACATCTTTACTGTTAACCATCCTTAAAGATGGATCTGCACGGACCTGAAAGAACTCTGGTAAAAAAAAGAAACGACTCTAGCAATTTCTTACTAGAAACAAGAAAGCTATTAAGAAAATAAGAAAAGATCTGATCCAAAATATGTAGTCAAGAATTGTTTAGATAACTTATATATATATATATATATATATATATATATATATATATATATATATATATATATATATATATATATATATATATAAAGGACTCGCCTGTCGATTTCGACGTATGAAGTTCCACCACAACTAAGTTGTTCGGAAATCCATACAGATGATTTGTTTATAGTGGTAAAGGCTTTGTGTAGAACCAGCCACAGTTTTTTGGTATTACTGCTAATCTTTTTCGGTGCAGATGACTGCCACAGGAGAGAGTATACCGCAGGTTTTTAAATCAGAGTTACCTTCTCCTAGATGTATATCTTAACGAAGACTGAAGGTGCATCTCTCCCAGTGAATTAATGCGCCCTCCAGATACCAACCGGGGGATTTCTACGCCACGACGTGGTACATACAGCGCCTAGGCTTCCCACCCAAATGGTCACCCATCTGGTAGTGACCAGACTCAACGTTTCTTAACTTCGGTAATCTGGCAAGACGGTCTCTCTCTCTCTCTCTCTCTCTCTCTCTCTCTCTCTTTCTTATTCTTCATTTTTCTTTTTCTTCATTTTTCTTTTTCTTCATTTTTCTTCTTCTTCTTCTTCTTCATTTTCCTTCTTTTTCGTTTTTCTTCTTAATTTTTCTTCTTCTTTATTTTTCTTTTTCTTCATTTTTCCTCTTCTTCGTGTTTCTTTTGCCTTCATCTTCGTCCACCCTTTTTTTTTTGCCCTTCATTATTATTTCCTAGGTTTTTTATCCTCCTCCGTTATCCTTCTTTTCTTCTTCTTCATCTATTATATATATATATATATATATATATATATATATATATAGAGAGAGAGAGAGAGAGAGAGAGAGAGAGAGAGACAGCCAGAGACAGAGACAGAGACAGAGACAGAGACAGAGAACGTTATATCCATAAAGGATAGAACAATTTAGGAAATTTCAAACGGAACACGTTAATGCGTAGCAAAGTAAAAATAAGTTAAAAGAAAGAAAAAAACTTAACGCGATCTCAATATAAATTTATTTCAAGCAAATTTTAAGAGGCCCTATTGGGCTGAAACCAATTTAAAATTAGGTCGCACCAAAATTCTTTTAAACTTTTATATGTGTATATATTAAGTCCTATAATCTCCGCCGTCTAAAAAAGAAATATTTCACTCCATTTCCGTAATGAGATATTTTCTTACTTTCTGCCAATTCTCTTCTCATTTGCGATTGTTACATTTTTACTCTTTAAAAATATTGCAGTTTGAGAGATTGACTTTCTTCCCTATTCTCTTTTTTACTTTACTGATTGAGACGTTATTTTATATCAGTATTAGTGCGAACGCTGACGAAGCATGAGTTCTTGTTCATTTTCGGGAGTTTTATCGAATTCTAAATAAAGGAGGAGCGTATTATATATAGTGTAATGTAGAAATGTGTATAGGGTCCTTATATAGTGCGTATTATTTAGAATTCGATAAAACTCCCCCAACATCATCTATAATTTTAATTGATCTATTTCGTTCCTAATGAATCCCACGCTAGACGCCGCATCCCCACTATGTTACCTAGCATCTTCTCTACTCTTCTGATGAGAAGCATTAGGCTTCGAAATGCCTTGGCATAAAGAGTCCCTTTTATGCCCCAACTAATTGTTTGTATTCCCTTATTGAATAAATGAACCAATTTATATTTACCAATATATAATTTTTGTGACTTAATTTCCCATTCCTATTTGTTCCCCGATAGAAGTTCCAATGATACTTGTTGAGCTTTATATTGTCCAGATAAGTCTACTCTTATAGAATTGAGCTCACTCTTTTACTCTAAAGCACTAAGCTATATATATATATATATATATATATATATATATATATATATATATATATATATATAGTAATAAGGGTAGGAGATTAATGATTATGAAATTATCAATCAAGTTTTCATAGGAGGAAACATAACAAAGTCAAACTAATGTGTACGATCGTTTCAGAAAAGATATCCTTTTATTCATTCGATCTTCACAAATAAGACCATCAGGAAATTATTAAAATGTTTCTGGATATCGTCTCCTCATCAGCATAAATGGGAGGAAGGGGGGAGAAGACACCAAAATTTTACCAGCTTATTGAAGTAAATATAGTTTTTGAACCTAGAATGAAAAAATAAAAAATGTTAGCAGAATTTAACTATTTTGTTTATATGATTGATATTAGATATATTTTATTACGAGGGGCGTGCAATAAGTAATGCTCCTGGCCCACTTCCAGTTGTCTGATCTAGCTGAAATTTTGCATGTGCAATGATTTATATCTCTACGGATGATGTGGCAAATAACAGCACTGAACTAATTGTGGTTTCTGTTTTAAAGGCGTTTGAACTGAGTCAGGTGTTAAATGGAGCCTGTTGAATGTCGAGCAGTGATCCGGTTTTTGTATTTGAAAGGATGCACACCATAGGAGACTTTTGATGAAATGAAAGAAACTTATGGTGATAATGCCCCATCATATGACCTTGTAAAACGCTGGCATCGTGAATTCAAACATGGCCAGAAGTCTGTGGAAACAGTTCCCAGACCTGGTCGCCCCCCCTTCTACCATTGATGAGGCATCTGTCCGTCAAGTTGAGGCTGCCATTTTACAAGATTGGCGCATTACTATGCGCCAAATAGCCCAAGATGTCAAGATTAGTACAGGGTCTATGGAAACTATCATTTATGACCATTTGCATATGCATAAGGTGTGTGCCAGATGGATTCCCAGGTTGCTCACACCATTCCAGAAGTGAGAACGCGTTCAGTGATGGGTCAAAGTTTTTCAAAAGACTGATTACACAGGATGAAACATGGGTCTATCACTACGATCCAGAGATCAAAGCCCAGTCAATGCAGTGGAAAAACTTGGACTCACCACCTTCAAAGAAGGCAAGGGTGCAGCCCTCCGCTAGCAAAGTCATGCGCACAGTCTTCTGAGACCAGGACGGAGTAGTGATGACAGATTTCCTGGCAAAGGGTACCACAATTACAGGAGCCTATTATGCTTCACTCTTGAGGAAATTAAGGGAAGCTATCAAAATCAAGAGGCGGGGCAAGATCAGCAAAGGTACCCTCCTCCTGCAGGACAACGCTCCGGTCCACAACTCGCATGTCGCCAGATCAAAAGCACGGGAATGTGGTTATGAAATTATCCTCCATCCTCCCTACTCTCCTGACCTTGCACCCTCTGACTTTCACCTCTTCCCAGACATGAAGTTGTTTTTGAAAGGAAAGCGTTTCCCAGATGATGCAGCCTTGATTTCTAAAGTCACGTCGTGGTTGAAGGACCAACCTGGGGTGTTCTACAAAAACGGTCTCCAGAGCTGCATGAAACGATGGGAGAAATGCATAACTCTGGGTGGTTTCTATGTAGAGAAAGACTAATAACTGTGCCAAGTTTCGTTGCTCTACTGCTATGGGAAGTGGGTTAGCGGCATTACTTATTGCACGCCTCTCGTATATTTGTTATGATACAATGTCTATGTGACACAATCAAACTATTGTGTAATGATTTTTAATTGGTTAAATGATAAAAGGAGATGAAATAGTAGGAAAAATAATTACATGTTTTATTCTGTATTTGGATAAGATTTTTATAAGGGAGGAATTAAATATAAGTATGAAAAGCTGGGGGGGGGTTAGAATTTTTCGATATAATATAAAATTTAAACAAAAATAAGGAATTAAATTTGCAAAAAAGTTTATAAAATGAATACCTTTGTAAGGGAGTGGTTTTATATTGTTTTTTAAGCCATAAGGATACCTCCCGGTGCGCAAATCTTCTTTAATAAGCATATTTTAAAAATCTAAAAGAGATCGTTGGTATTTGTAAACATTTTTAAGATCTAATTGGTGTGCGAGTAAGAAGGATGTAATTGCATTTAAATAGATGCTTATGTCGGTTTATTTTAATTCTAAGAGAAATCGTTTTCAATCATATCGAAAAAGAAACATTGAAAAACCAGACAAAACTGGCAAAATACATATGGTATGCAAGAGATATGAAAATTCCCTTTAATATGAAATAGGAAACATTAAGATCTTATTTAAACCTGGCGATAAATTTTATACTCTCTTTAGATTTGAATATCTGGCCATATAAAAATTCAAAGACACCCAATCAACTTGTTTAAACATAAAAGAAGAAATATTAACCACATGCATATATAGAAGATGGTAAAAATTAAATAATTTTCGTGCTCCCTTATAAAATAATAAACATTAAAAATAAGTCGCATAAAAATCAGTAACTAAATATTATAGTAATAGACAATAATCGTAAATGTAACTAGAAATCACAAGATTCGAACCTTAAACAATTCACTAACAAAAAGAAAAATATATCTATAAAAATTGGGCGAATACCGAGCTGAAACAGTGGATCTGAAAAAAAGTTCAATATCCTTTTCGATAGAGGTACACCAATAATAAATGGTAATAAAATGCACTTATATTTACACAAGTTTGTTTACACACACACACACACACACACACTTATATATACATATATATATATGTGTGTGCGTGCGTGTGTGTGTGTGCGTACGTGTGTGTGAGTGTTTGTGTGTGTGTGGTTGTATGTTATATTATCACATCTAAGGTTATTTATTTTTAAACATTTCTTTCTATATCTACTTTTCAATACTCTTTCACTCTCTTTTCCGCCATCGTCATTACTCTTCTTTTTCTTCCTTTATTTTTTTTTTGTTCACCATTCACCAGCTATTCTACAGATTTTACCTTTTTACTAACAACTCGCAGACTCCTCCCCTCCACGTTCACCGCCACTCGACTGGCGTCGCCTTTGTGTCAAGATTTAGGTCATTTTGTCTACAGATCCTTACTTTCACTTTCACTTTTACTTTCACTTTCACTTTCCAACAAAGTCCTCTGTCCCAGTCATTTTTTTTTCTGGCTAAGTTCCCGGTATTTCTATTCCTCACTTTGATGTCAGTTGTTGCCGTGCGCTTATGTCTACCTCCCGCCTCTTTACACACACCTACCCCTTCCGTCTCTATTGCACTTTCTCCCTGTCTCCTTCTCCTTCTCTCCTTTCCTGTCTCTGTCTACGGTGTGTGTTCTAATGTATTCATCTTAAGATTATATGGGTTAATACACAAATTATGCGAGATGACGGTGTTGCCCTTTTAGCAACAATGTCTTTTTCAAATTCCCCAGTGTGTTTTAAATATATCATTTTCTTTGCCCCCGTGTGAATCATATCAACACTATTATTACTGCTTTATACAGACAGCTATTCGGTCCGTGTCATATTGGGGATGAGACATCACGCTAATTTAAATAAAATAATCGTATCTTTAGGTTTTATTGATTTAGTTCGTCTGTTTAAACCCGTTACCTATTGTAAACGATTCATTGTGAAAAATAGTTATGCTTGATATTTTATTTTTATACTTTGGTAGCGACCACGTGTTGAGGTTTCTTTCCAAACAGGCGGTAGTCATATTTTGTATTATATTTTTTGTGTACACACGAAGGTCATAATAAAAAGAAAATAAAAGACAATGATGAAGAAAAGATAATATATTATTATTATTATTATTATTATTATTATTATTATTATTATTATTATTAGAAAAAGTGCAATAAAAAACAATAAGCTCCATAGATTAAACATTGACATTGCCACTCTGCAGAAGATAAGGCTTGCTAGCCTAAAAAAAAGCACTGCACCTTCTTCTGACAGGGGAAAGCAATTGACCAAAACCGTGGGCATGGTGTTAGTTTTGCAGTGAAAAACACCCTCCTCAAATCCATCATCCCACAAACTAATAGCATAGAAAGGTTAACTAAACTACAGCTTAATACTAACCATGGTAGTCTATGTATTATCTTTTTGTATATGCCCCACTCCTTGCATCTATGCCAGATGCCAAATATGACTTCTACAATCAATAACTTGTCATAGCCCTTGCAGCTATGCCAGATGCAAAAGATGACTTCTACAACCAACTGGATTGGTTGGTTGTTTTTGTTTTACGGCATATCAACCTTTTTCGGGTTATTTAATGCTGAATCCAAAGATTTTGAAGAAAATTTTTTTAATAGAATATATTTGTTGTTTTCAAGTCGGTTTCTATTTAACCCATAGTTGGGACCCTAACAGGTACTACCACTCCGGGTCAGAGTGGACCTGAGAGCAATGGCAATTAAAGGGTGGCTCCACACTCCCCAAAGCCAGCAAGCTGGGCTTCACCACTGGATATAGTTTAAGATCATATCTGAACTCTGCATAACTAACACCTTCTTCAAAACGAGGCCACAACAGAGTCTCATGACAACATCCAAGGTCTTAGCACTAGCACCAGCTAGACCTCATTATCACCAGACGTGCCTTCTTGAATTCTATCAACCTTAAAAGATCCTACCACAGTACACATTACGACATGAACCACACTTTGGTATGCTGTAAGACCAAACTACGACCCAAAAAGATACACTGAACAAGACCAAAACCAAAATCAAAATTAAACAACGCTGAAATTAGAAAGGGGAGAAAGGTCACAGAGTTAAGCACACTGTTGACCTCCCCCTCAAGAGAAAGACATCAACAAGATGTGGACCTGGCTTTCCTTGTCTTATTTCTCGTCTCTTTTGTTATCTTGTTTGTTTCTTAAGTGTCTTTTGCTTCGATAATTATACTTTCGGTGTTCTGCATTATGTATTTTTCTAATTCTTTTTTGTCTTATTTAAGTAGTATTCAATACAAACCAGTACTCTTCCTCCGTCTTTTCTTTTCACACATAGTCAGTCAGTATTAACCTTTAGATCATGAGCTTTCTTTTCTTCTAGTCAAGATTCCTCATTTCTTATTTGGTTGAACTTATAAACTGTCCAGCGTATCTTACAAGTGACACTGCCCACGTGTTTATTCATTTGGTTATGTTTTGAATATATAGTTTAGTTTCAGGGAGTTTTCTTGTCCTTCTGAGGTATTCCTTTCCAATTTTCTCTTTCATTTCCGTTGTTTTAATGGTTTTTGTTTCCAGAACCCGCATATATTTGTAGCTATCATGTTCACCTAGTGTCCTCATCTCTTTTTGATTATGCAGTACTATACCTTTTGCTGATTCCAATTTCCCCTCCTCATGATTAGCAGTGCGCATATTTCTATATCGAATTCTGTTTGGATATCCTAGCTGAAGATTCTGCTTGTATTTATTACTGTCTCTAGTTATGTCTTTGTTTTTGCAAATAGTTTTAACTTATCCATGTACATTAGGTGGTTACTTCTTTCATCTGTATTAGTGAACTTTATCCGGCTTGGCATTTTCTTAGTATGTTTTTCAGGGGCATCATAGCAATGATGAACGGTAGTTGTGATAGGGGATCATTTTGAAAGATCCCTCTTTATATTTTAATCTCAGTTATGCTCTGTCCATCTACTGTCAGTTCAAGTCTCCCTGTTTTCATTGTATTTTCTATCAAAGTGATTATCTTGACTTATATGTTGTATATTCTCAGGTATTCTCTTATCCATGCTTCCCGGATCGTGTCATACGCTTTCTTGTAGTCAATTCATGTCATGCTTTTTTCTATTTTTTACCTCCTTCAGAATCCTTTGTCTATGTCTATGTCTAATAGGTCGTGTGTTCCTCTTTTTCCTTTTTATCATCCTCTCTGTTCCTCTGGGAGTAGTCCGCGATTATAAAGGAAATGATAAATTTGTTTTCTCAATTGTGCAGTAGGTATTTTCCACATTGTAGTTGCTGGGGATGATCCCTTTTTCTGTGTCTTTTTGTATCAGTATGGTTCTATCCTTGTCATCCTTTCTGGTACATGTGCTTCGTGGATGCATCATTTCAGTTGCTGATTCATGAAATGTTGTGAATTTCTTAAACTAATAATTATGTATTCCCTAGTTGACCGTTTTTCGTAGGGTTGTCTTAAGGGTTTTCATTGCTGATTTCATTCTCTGTTCCGCCTTTTTGCTGTTACTCTGCTTTCTTTTCTTTCGGTCATTATGCTTTTCTACTATGATCCTTTCGCTCTTCCCATATCCAGTAGAGTTTTATATCTGTCGGGTCCGGTTATCCTGTTTTATTTTTTCTTTCATTTGAATGTACTTTTGTGGTCATAGTATCGGGTTTTGAAATCTAAGGAAGTCATGCCTATGTAATATTTCTTGTTATTCGGGGTTTCTTTCGCAAATATTGTTGCTTGATAAACTACACTTTTTGTTAGACATTTATTTTGAACTGGGCAAAGTGTGCGGTGTCTACAATTGCATTTATCTTGTTCGTTCAAAAATAAAAAACACCGTATAAACACAACACTAGCGAATAAATACTGGGAACTCAAAGAAAGCGGACATTCGCCGGTAGTCGAATGGAAAATAATGAGACAAGCTACCACGTGCAGACATTTAGACGACCTATGTAAATTATGCCTCCATGAAAAATTTGCTATCCTGTACTTTAAAGAATCTCAAAATCTATTAAACTGTAGACGAGAAATAGCAAACAACTGTGTTCACAAAATAAAACTTACCCTAGGATAGCGATACAAAATAGCTTTAAAACTAACAATAACAATGGAAAACAAACAAATGAATAAATGAAATAAACATGAATATACTTAAACGATCACACATATATGTATATATATGTATATATATGTGCATGTATGTGTGTACACATAGGTATATTTATATATATATAATACAAAAAGGAAGGAAAAGATCTACCTTAAACCACTAACCTAGTTCTAAAACAGATCCTTTGTTCGATAAAATGCATGCCCATTGGCTGATAGGAAGGGGCGCGGTGGATACTAGAAATCTGATTGGCTAACTAGAAATCCTCAACATATATAAAAACAAGAAGCGACTACAGAATTCGCGCATAAGCCTGACGAATCCTATAGTGGATGAAACGCAGAATATTCAGTGTAGCTTAATCGCCATATATATTTTATAAATTACTAACTAGCTCTACTACGTATTGAGCACTTTTGAAGTAAATACTTAAAGTTTACGCATAAATCTATACTTTCGTATATTAAATTTATGTGAGTAAATGAAGTAGTTATATTATATATATGTGTGTGTGTATGCGTATGTGTGTGTGTGTGATTTAAAATAGTAAAGTTATGCAAAATAAACAATTAATTTGAAACCGATGCTCTTACCCCTTAGTTTGTAGCCATTGCTGATTGTTGCATTAACAATCTAAAAATAAAGGGAATGTCTTGGTGTGATGCATTTGCGTAGCCATTCAAACGTTTTCAGGTTGAAACATGTTGGCGAGCGGAGGATTTAGTCACATACTATTTAAGAAACGCCTGATATCTTAACTTTTTACAATTTTCCTTAAAGTGGACCAAATGTTGAGTTTGTGAAAGCATAAAACGCATTAATTTTCGTCTATTAAAAGTAAACGAGAAATAAATCTTATATCGAAAGGGGAAATAACTCTCATAGCTTAAATAAATAAACTTAATTTCGTTTTTAAAGGCAACTAGTGTCGGATAATAATAATTGAGAAATTTAAATACAAATTGAATTAAAAGTAAATTGAATAAATCAACCTTAAACGATATTTATAAAAACAAAAATCAAAACAATTCTATTATAAAAAACAATTAATAAAAGCTAATTATTTAAATATATTTTCTTAAATGTAATATACAAATAAGGTTACTTCTTGAATGTAGATTTCATTTTACTAAATAGTATACATTGGAATATGATAAAATGAAAGTGTGTGAATGTCCGTTTTTGATATAAAATTATTTTACTTAAGTAAATTGTGGAAAACACACACACAAACAAACATATGGGAATACGACTTTATTATCATATATCTTCATATATAGTATTTTGATTGCAGAAATTTCCTTCTTGACCAATGTGCCGTAAGTTTGCAACAACAGATGCAACATGCAAATTCAATACATTTATCCTGATAGCCATTACATTATATAGCTTTCTGCCACATTCACTCGTGATAATAAAATTCTACATTACATCCGATGAGCAACACCATCACAATCGCCACATCTACAAAGGAAGAAGTTCCTATTGTTCTTTTTCAATATTTGGTGCTTCCACCGCTACCAGTTGAGACTAGGTCAAATTCTTTATTTTTCTACGATATTGTGCTTGCACCGCCATTAACTGGTTTTACATACAGACACATGATAGAGTCTTTCAAATTTTCGATAACAAATAATGAAGTCTCCCTTATCTGATTCCGCTCATTGTGACTGGTTGAGCTCTGACCATTCTCATATTCGGGATTAACAGTATCCACATCATAAACGAACGTAAGCTACCATTCCAATATGGCGTCGCAATGATATTTTCCCCTCTAACTACATTGCTGCCTTTTTTCTTAGATTATTAGACAAAACACACCGGAACTTTTAATATAGGGAATAAAATTCATTGGCCCTTTCCGTTTATACGTGAATTTTCCCTATTTACAAATATTGTTACACGGCGAAATTTCGGTAGATAACGAACACGAATACAGAAACATGTCGACCATTTTTTTACATAGGCATCACCACTTATCAAGGGCCAGAGACCACTCGAGAATAAGGGTTAAGAGTGTACAGTAGTCAACTAGACAATATAGTAATCGTTAGCAATGGAAATTCGGTAAATTTGTTAACTTAAGTGGAACGGCTCATCAAGAATTTGTTTACGTTGGACTTGAAGACAATCAGATTGTAGTCATCTGGAAAGCAGGAAAATCGAAGACAATTCCACAGGCGTGCAGTTCTAAGAAAGAAGCTTTGTTCATGGAATCTACGTTTAGGTTTAGGCACAGATAAAGAGTGGAGGAATTATTGATAGTGTTTTCAGCTAGACAAGTGTTACTTGTGAAAGTTTGGCGATGGGGGATCATAGACTGAAGCTAAGTCGAGCACTTTCCATGAAAATAACGATACAGCAGACAAACTTGCAAAATCTCTTGTGTGAGATAGAGGTTGCAGAGAAGGGAAAAGGACATCTCCTACGAGGCTATGAAATCTATTTTGAACTATATCCAGGCAGGATAAGTCCTTTCTAGCAGCTCCTGCCCAGATGTGGCAACAGTACTCCATCCTTGAACGTACCTGGCTCTTATATAGATAGAGAATTACATCAGCAGTTAGATATATACCGAATCGATAGAAGGATCCCACCATTTTTCCAGCGGCCTTGGCAACAGATTTGATGTACGTGTTCCATTTCAGATCAGGAGTAAAGGTCAAGCCCAGAAGCTTGTCAAAACATGGAGCCTCCGCAAAACAAGAGAGCCATTCATTTCAACTGGTGCTAGATGGGGATCAGAGTGTTGATGATGTAAAGATAAAATCTTGGTTTTATATGCATTAAAGGTAACCAGCCACTCCTTTCCTCGTTGTACCACGTGCTCAAGATCAGAGGAGAGAGAATCGGAGAGAACTTGGTCGTTTACGGTCTTAGATGTGCTACCATAGATGGTAGTGTCATCAGCATAAATGTCTACAAATGATGTAAGGATGTGCTTTGGAAGATCATTAATGTAGATCAGGAAGAGAGTTGGGCCCAGGATGGATGCCTGAGGGACTCCAGTATTAATACTGTGAGCTTTTGATTTTTGCCCATCAATTACTACTCTTATGAACCTATAAGAGAGAAATGATTTAATAATTGAGAAGACATTTCCAGCAATACCATAGCTGGAGATCTTGTGAAGTAAACCTTTATGCCATACTCTATCAAAGGCCTTTGATATGTCAAGAGCAATTGCCCTAGAAAGGAAGCCTCTGTTGAGAGATTTGCTAATCCTATGAGATATAACTGTAAGCACATCTGCGGTAGATCTAGCAGAACGGAAACCATATTGCGTGTCACTAAGAAGGTTATTTTTGTTGAGATGTTTGATTACTTCTGTATTTAACACAGATTCTAGCAACTTACTCATGACGCACAGGAGACTTATTGGCCTGTACTGAGAGGGGGATGAACGATCACCTGAATTTTTAAATACAGGGCATACTGATGAGATTTTCCAGGGTGATGAGAAGCAATTCTCCTTAAGACAACGTTTAAACAGTTTTGTAAGTATGGGCGCTAGTTCTGGTTGAAGTTTTTTGAGTATTATAATTGGAATACCGTCAGGGCCGGTTGCTTTACTGGAATCAATGTTTTGCATCATCACGTACAGATATTTATAGCGTGTTTTCTGATACTGGTGAGATTACCTCAGGTCCATTGATGATAGTTGGAATAGAGCACACTCTTCTGTTCAGGATTCTGTTTGCTATTTGCCAAAACTAGTTGGAACCAAGCCGCTGCTCAGCTACTTTGGACTAAACGGACTGAGCATACAGCTCTCTTGTGTTCTTTATTACTTTTTTACAGTAGTTGCTGGCATTTCTGAAAGCGGCTTTAGTCTCACTACATCTATTACCTTGGAAGCAATGGAAAATGTAAATTTGTTTATCGCGCGCGTGTCTTCAGATGTAGAAACTTATTGTCTCCGCAAAATCTTACGAGATTTTCGTAATCAGCGTACTCAAAAACCTACATAAGTATGTCAATTTAAAGGAATTTGAGGAGGTTGAAAAATGAGGTTCGTTCGCTCGGTATAGGCCGACAGTTTTCATCGTAAAAATATAATAGTTAAAGTTAGGCATTGATTAAGATAGGCTGTTTTTATGGTCGTTTTCGTTAATGACTTCCATACGCTCGGCGACGCCTGGCGAACAACGAAAGCGTCACCGAGCGAGACTCACGGAAAAACGGGATGTAAAGTGCATATATATAATATATATATAGTGAGAGAGAGAGAGAGAGAGAGAGAGAAAGAGAGAGAGACAGGAAGAATATATATATATATATATATATATATATATATATATATATATATATATACCGTACTATGCCAACTAAAAAAAGGTGCTCTTTATATGCATGGTTGCCAAAAGAGCACTTTTATATAGTTGGCACAATTACCTAGGACTTGGCGCAATTGCCCCAAATTACGGTGTATATATTCTTTCTACCCTCTCTCTCTCTCTCTCTCTCTCTCTCTCTCTCTCTCTCTCTCTCTCTCTCTAAGGATATTGTTTATAATGAAAAAAACAGTTTGCCACACTATTTCCTTCGTATGAAAAACTCAAATTTTGTGGGGGGGGGTATTTAAACAAATTGCTTCTTAATTCTCCTTTAGCTTAAGCCTTACACTTTACACACTTTCTAAGAGTCAAAATCTTGTGATACAGGGTGGAACGATTAAGTTGTCAGGAACTGGGAGCATGCCTTTTCCACAAGCGCCGGCGGTAGCTCGGCGAATACTCGGCGGATGGCAGCAATCAGGCTGGCTTTAGTGGGAGATCATGTTGGTGGCGCTCTCGATACATGACCAACGAAGTAGTCTAGTGAGTTCAGGTCGGGGGAGGAGGGGGGACAATGAGAGTAGAGTAGAACGTTGTAGCACTCCTCCTTCTTAAGCCAAGCCAAAGTTTCTTTGGACTTGTGGGCCGGCACTCAGTCTTGTTGCAACGCCTAGAGTCTGCCTGCGACCACCTAATTGCACCAGGGGATCACCACACTCTTCAGCACATCCAGGTATACTTTGGTGTTGATTTTTAAGCCGACTTCGAAGATGTGAGGTGGCATGACGTGGCCCTCACTTAAAACTCAAATCAAGTCTGTTGCCAAGGTCGATGGAAAGATGGTGGGATCCTTCTACCGCTCCAGAAGATATCTCACTACTGATGCAATTCTCTATCTATATAAAAGCCGAGCACGTCCAAGGATGGAATACTGCTGCCATATCTGGGAAGGAGCTGCTAAAAACAGCCTATCCTGCCTTGACAGAGTGCAAAATAGGCTTCGTGGCTTAGTGGGGATGCCCTTTTCTCTTCCCTGCAACCTCTCTCCCACAGAAGAGACGTTGCAAGCCTATCCTTGTTTTATCGTTATTTCCATGGCATTTGCTCGTCTGAACTCCAATCTCTGGTCCCCCTCCTCGCCAATCTTTTACAAAAATCACCCGTCTAGCTGAATCCACTGTCAAAAACTTTCCCCACTCTTTATCTATGCCTAAATCAAAACGTAGATTCTATGAACAAAGCTTCTTTCTTAGAACTGCACGCCTGTGGAACTCTGTTCCGTCCGCCTGCTTCCCTCCTTACTACAACTTGGATATCTTCAAGTCCAACGTAAACAAATTCCTGATAAACCGCCCCCTTAAGTAGACACTCTAAAATATCCACACTAACGTACTGTACTTACAATAACCCTTATCCATGAGTGGCTTCTGGGCCTTGATAAGTGGCGACCACCTTGTAAAAAAAACACACACACACACTAGAGACCATAACCATGGCCGGAAACTTTGTTCCCATCACCCTGTGCATTACCCTGATAATCGTGGCAATCCAGGGATGCATTTTGAGGGTGTTGGCAATGATCCCGTTTTCATAACTTGGATCGGTAGGGAGCATGAGTTGTACAATGTGTCTTCGCTCGTTGAATATTTTGTTATTTTCAGGCATGATAGAAAGCTCCTATTGCTCTTGGGATTTGAACACAACTGGCCAACTAGTAGATGGTTTGCAACAAAAAGAAAAAAGAGAACCGGGTTTCATCAAACGGAAATAGAATCATGTCGTCTTTTCTAGGGCGACAATTTTATTGTTCCACTCTGTAAGATTTGATCACAGTTAGAATAAAAATTCTAGTCATAAGGTTTAGTGTAATCATATTTTGATTATAAGTTTCGTAAAGATTCATAAGTTTGGTGCACAACTGTTCTATGAATTAGCTCATCTGTCAGATCCGACGAAAACCAACTAAGGATGACGGATAACTCGCGCTTGGAGTTTGTTTAAAATAAAGCTGATTTTCGCAGAGCCAGCCTCACTCTCTCATCCCAACCGGCCTGATCCAGCGGCAAGCCAGTGGAGACAGTTGGTGGCTAGGTGGAATCCATGGAGCTGCCAGAAGTCTCGATGTCCTCCTACATACAGCGCCTGGTATTCCAAAATAGTAACCTACCTGTCCTTACCAGAGGCAACGTTGCTGAACTTCGGTGATCTAACGAAGAACGATATGTAAGTGTCATAATATCGTATATATAGTATATTTTGAAAATATATATGGCAATTAAGCTACACAGAATTTTCCGTGTTTCGTTAGGATTCGTTATTGGTATTACTTTTTATGTATTCATATGGTTCTGAGTTTGTTAGTTAACTAATCAGGTGATTCGTTATTCACACACCCATTTATTGCAGCCAATAGTTGCGCGTTTATTAGGAAGCGGTTTACTTTACTTATAATTCACCCCTTTCTTTTCTTTTTCTTTTTTTTCGTTTTTGGAGGAGATAGAGCCATTTTTTTCTTTATTAAAAAGTGACCTAGTTTTATCTGGGAATATGTACGTACATATACATATATATATATATATATATATATATATATATATATATATATATATATATATATGTGTGTGTGTGTGTGTGTGTGTGTGTGTGTGTGTTTAGATTTACCTATCTTCTGCCTCGTATCTCTTCCCTTTTTTTCGGTGCCTTGTTTTCTTATGTTTGGTTCATTTTTTGTTAAAACTTATAAATAGCAGATTATTCACTCATTCGTGATGGCGTCTGTTTATAATATACACGATTTTTTTTTATCCTTATCGCCTTGAAAAAGTATTAAATTGATAAAAAAATTCTAGCGACATTTTTATATTCGGATTTCAACTGATGTATTCTCAAATGAGTTTTCGTCATGATAACTTTATTTTATATATTATCTTAAAGTGCTTTTGTTTCTCTATCTAATCGTTTAAATCAATTATGTCTTAATTTTAGAACGTTGAATACAAGATGGGAAAAAAGCAAAATCGCACAATTTTATTATTTCAATTCAAGCTAGGCCGAAAAGCTGCTAAAACAGCGCGCGATATTAACAAAGCATTTCTCAGCAGGATGGTGGTTTAAGAAATTTCGTGGCGGCGACGAGAGTCTTGAAGATGATGAGTGTAGTGGTTGGTTATTGGATGTTGACAACGATTAATTAAGAGCCTTAGTCGAAGCCAATCTACGCACAACTTGTTTTTTGAATTAGACGTAATGTATACAACGATTTTCATCCACTTGAGAGAGGTTGGAAAGAAAAAAAACTTGATAAATGGGTCCTCACGAATTGAACGAACAACCCAAAGAAACGCCAATGTGAAGTGTTATCTTTCTTTCTTGTACGCAGTAAAAACGACATGTTTCTAAACCGGGTTATGACTTTCGATGCAAAGTAGGTTCTTTATGACAACCAATAATGCTTAGCTCACTGGTTAGACGCCGATGAAGCTCCACGACACTCTCCAAAGCCAGAGTTGCACCAAAAGATGATCATGCAAACTGTTTGGTCGTCTGCGACCGGTCTCATCTATTACAGTTTTTTTTAATGCAGGCGAAACCATTATGTTGGAGAAATACTGTCAGGAAATAGATGAAATGCATCAGAAACGTCCACAACAACACACAGCATCAGTCAACAGAAAAAAGACCAAGATCTCTCCACGACTACCCGACCTCACGTTGCTAAACCGATCCTGCAAAAGTTGAACTTATTGGCTACGAAACTCTGCCTCGTCCGGCATACTTTCCAGACTTATTACCTACCGACTACCAATTTTTCAAGCATCTTGACAACTTTCTGCGTGAGGAATGCTTCAAAAACCTAAGCAATATCATAAACGCTTTTAGCGACTTCATCGCCACCAGAACGCAAGATTTTTACGTTACTCGTATAAATACACTTATTCTGCGTTAACAAAAGTATGTTGATTCTGATGGTGCTCATTTCGATCAATAAATTTTTGTTTGAACCGAAATGTATTCATCTGAGTTTAAAAGTAAAAACCCCAAGCACTTTCTTGTCAACCTGATATTTCTTCCTCCAACTTTAAACAATATTACGTCACATTTTGAAACGTCATAAAGGAAAATGTCATCCTCTGTAACGTCATCCATTGTGTCCGGCTAACTACATTTCTAGTTTTTCTTGATGGACAAGCAAGCGAAATTTAAATAGTGTATAGATTGATGAAGATGGTCTAAAATAATTGTTTTTTCTACACTTTTATATTTGTCAATTCGCCAGAAGATGTTGGCAAAGATTCCATACACGCATACAGACACAATGGTAAACGTTGGTAGCAGCCCGGAAAGGGGGGATAACACATAAAGTAATAAAAAGAAAAAAAGTTATGAGACAAAGATACAGAGATTAATAGGAGACAAAGCTATCCGAAAAAGAAAAGATTTGAGTGGAGATGCGAAGGCAACACAGGGAAACATTATTAAAGGCTGGGCGGATTACGAAGTAATATTGGAAAAGATTAGGAAAGTGTGGGATAGAGATAGAGAATGAGGGGGGACGGAAGAGTGAGAGAGAGGAATAAAGAGAGAAAGAAGGCGTGAGAAGCCGAAAAAAGAGATAGAATGGGAGTTAGAGGGAAATGAAGAGAAAGACAGGCATGCAAACATAAAGAGAAAGAGATTTAAACACAGTAACAAAGAGATGGAAAGAAAGAGAGAGAGAGAGAGAGAGAGGGGTGATGTGTTTTAAAAGGAGAGGTAGGGAGAGAAAAGCAAGAGAGGGAGAAATAGAGATAGATAGCGAGACAAAGACAGAAGAGAGATAGAAAGAACGATAGAAAGAAAGATAAAGACGAACGAGGCAGGTAAAATGAACGAGAGAAAGAGTTTATATATATATATATATATATATATATATATATATATATATATATATATATATGTGTGTGTGTGTGTGTGTGTGTGTGTGTGTGTGTGTGTGTGTGAGTTTGTTTCTTATGTATTCCGAAACGGCTGAGTAGATTTTTTTTCAAATTTCACACAAATATCATTTATATGTCTAGTAGTGTTCTTAGGTAAGTTTTGTATCGGAATGCCTCCGATAAGTATTGAAAATCTCTCATCTAAAAAAATCCGATTAAATAAGGAACAGTCCGATTTGAATCAAAATTAACATCCTTATACAGCCTAACAACAGGAGTGAATTTGAGAAGTTTTATCATTGCACAGGCATAAATGCTCGGCGTATAAAATAAACAATATGTTCTTTGAGAAACAGGGGCGCGTTCGAAATGAATGTTTCTGAAAAATGGTCGATTTTACTAATTTAGATGACAATAAATGTATAAAACATTTGAAACATTCGTTGATACTCATTCTGTTATTGTATATATGTAAATATCTATATAAATATATATGTAAATATATATGTAAATATTTATGTGAATATATATGTAAATATATATGTGAATATATTTATAAATATATATGTAAATATTTATGTAAATATAATGTAAATATTTATATTAATATATATGCAAATATATACATAAATATTTATGTAAATATGTATGTAAATATATATGTAAATATTTATATAAATATATATGAATATATTTATGTAAATATATATGTAAATATTTATGTAAATATATATGTAAATATTTATGCAAATATATATGAAAATATATATGAAAATATATATGTAAATATATATGTAAATATATGTAAATATATATGTAAATATATATGTAACTATGTATATAAATATATATGTAAATATTTATTTAAATATATATGCAAATATATATAAATATTTATGTAAATATATATGTAAATATTTATGTAAATATTTATGTAAATATATATGAAAAACTTTATTTAAATATATATGCAAATATATATAAATATTTATGTAAATATATATGTAAATATATATGTAAATATTTTTGTAAATATATATGTAAATATATATGTTAATATATATAAATATATATGTAAATATATTTATAAATATATATGTAAATATTTATGTTAATATTCATGTAAATATATATGTAAATATATATGTAAATATATTTATAAATATATATGTAAATATTTATGTAAATATTTATGTAAATTTATATGTAAATATATATGTAAATATTTATGTAAATATTCATGTAAATACATATCTAAATATTTATGTAAATATTATGTAAATATCTATGTAAATATATATGTAAATATTTATATAAATATTTATGTAAATATATATGTAAATATTTATGTAAATATTTATATGAATATATATGTAAATATATATGTAAATATTTATGTAAATGTATATGTAAATATATATGTAAATATTTATGTAAATATATATGTAAATATATATGTAAATATTTATGTAAATATATATGTAAATATATATGTAAATATATATGTAAATATATACGTAAATATTTATGTAAATATATATCTAAATATTTATGTATAAATATAAATATCTATGTAAATATTTACATAAATATATATGTAAATGTATGTGTAAATATTTATATAGATATAAATGTAAATATTTATGTAAATATATATGTAAATATTTATGTAAATATTTATGTAAATATTTATGTAAATATATATGTAAATATTTATATAAATATATACGTAAATATGTATGTAAATATTTATATAAATATATATGTAAATATTTTATAAATATATATATGTAAATATATATGTAAATATTTATATAAATATATATGTGAATATTTATATTAATATATATGTAAATATGTATATAAATATTTATGTAAATATATATGTAAATATTTATGTAAATATATAACTTAAATATTTATGTAAATATATATGTAAATACATATGTAAATATATCTGTAAATATTTATATAAATATATATTTAAATATATATGCAAATATTTATATAAATATATATGTAAATATTTATGTAAATATATATGTAAATATATATGTAAATATATATATAAATATTTATGGATATATATATGTAAATATATATGTAAAAATTTTAGTTCGCCTGTGATCGTCTCTAATGTGTTGAATGTATGTACGTGTCATTACGTGTGAGTGTATAGTGTGTACAATGTTTGTCGTGTGTGTGTATGAAAGTGTGACTGGTTACACATACATTACACATATAGATACAATTTCCATGAGACATATAACGGGTTATAAACAGTTTCTTTACGGGACGAATAAACGTATTTGTCTGCTTGACATAAGACAAAGGAAGAGCATACTTTCTTGTAGTCGTAACACATTGAAAATGCAAACCATTTTCTCATCAGAAAACCCATGGAAACTAAATTCTATTTCTCATGTTTAACATTTATTCAAGGTTGCGAGTTTTATTTATTTATTTATTTATTTATTTTACTCTTGGAGTGAACGCCGTTACTTTTTGGTGATTTCATCCCGCTGTCTTCTCAGCCGACTGATTCCATGATTGTCGATTACAACTCTCAGATTCAAACTCCCCAACTGATCTGTTTTACTGATGTCTATCTGTCAGTTCATTGTGGTCTTTTTTTACCCACCCTTCCTGCCTTGAATCTTCTTGGATATTCTGTTTTCTTATCGTCTCTTCTTTTCCATAAATAACACTACTTAGCATTGTGCAATCTCCTTCAATTAATCTAATAGTCTAGTATATTAAGAGAGGCTAGAGAGAGGCTAGCAGATGTATGAGAGACTAGTCCTTTTGTTGTGTTCCCCCCCCCCCCTTCGCCTTCAGAGGCATCAGCTTCCAGTCTGACCGACTCGAGCTCTCTCTGACTCTGTCTCTCACTGTCTGTCTGACTCTCGTCTGCTAAATGACTAACTCGAACTCTTCTCTCTAACTTCGAACCCAATATATTGAAAATCTCCTTTCTCGGCGACGTCAGATGCATGCCTTCGCTACGTGAAGTTTATTCGCGCGGATTTTACCTATGTATGTCCAAATACACACTTTTGGCAAACAAAGAATTCCCAATTTTAATTGTTCAATGTCTAACCTATTTTTAATCATTGTTTCTAAAACTAGTATTGTTCATTCTTTTAACTGACATATTTAATGTCCAGTTATTTCTAAAAGAATGAACAATAGACTGCATTCATGAATTAAATATCTGACATAGATAATATTTAATTATTTTCGAGAACAATGACAATCATTCTGCATTCCTAGGATTTCAATATCTATTAGCTTTTAACACTTGCCTACTGTGTTCGATTCTAGCCTTTTCCTAATGTCATTTTTAAACTTATTTAGTTTTGCTTTCTTACTTACTGGAATCTACCCCTTTTCATAACAATATTACGGCGGAAAAATGCTGTCACCAAATGTGTGAAATGTATCAGAAACTTCGACAACAACACCCAGTAGTAGTCAATAGTAAAGGCTGGATTCTACTCCACAACAATGCTCAACTACATGTCACTAAACTGACCCTGCAGAAGTTGAACTAATTGACTACGAAACTCTGCCTCATCCGGCATACTCTGCAGTCCTATTAACTACCGACTACCACTTTTTCAAGCATTTTGACGAATTTCGGTGTGAGAAATGCTTAAAAAACCTAAGCGATATTAAAAAAACAACAAAAAAAAAACGCCTTCAGCAACTTCAGCAACTTCAGCGACTTCATCGCCACAAAGAAAGCAATATTTTTTATTTCTGGCCTAAATATATGTTGATTCCGATGGTGCTTGTTTCGATTAATAAATTTTTGTCTGAGCCGAGATATGTTCATCTGAATTTAAAAGTTATAAACCGCAATAACTTTCTTGTCAGCCTGATATACAAACCGAACTGAATAGCTCAAAGTGCAGTATCTGTTTTGATGCTTCACTTATATTAAGTTAACTGGTCCTTGGTTAATGTAGGGGATACCCTTCATACTGAGACAATTACTATTTTTTTTATACTTGCAGAATGCCCCCTTTTTTAGGGGAGCTGCCCCCCCCTCACACACACATGCACATTAAAAACGACCTTGTGTCAAATCTGCTTTCGTGGATAAGCAAATAAATACATACATAAATAGAAAAAAGGACTTTTAATATGAATATCAATACACAAAATACACACACACACATACATACATACATATATATATATATATATATATATATATATAGAGAGAGAGAGAGAGAGAGAGAGAGAGAGAGAGTGAACGGATAGATAGATAGATAGATAGATAGATAGATAGATAGATAGATAGATAGATAGATAGATCTCATCTCTCAGAAATTTTCCTTTGCGGATGGAAACAACATTCGATGATTTGATAATCACCTTGTCCATGATATAAAAAAAAAAACAATACGAAGGCGCGAGAGACTGATCTTGTCACTGCTATATTAATTAGTGATGAGACTATTCCAATATTTTCTCCCGATTCCGATACAATTACCGATTCCGATTTCTATTCTTTATAAATAATCTAAATATTTAACCATAGAGATTTTTCCAGATTACCATAAAAACACGTTAAATGTGCATATATTTTCTCAAACGTAAAAAAAAAAAAAAAAAAAAGAAAAAAACTTGTAGGGGGTGATCTACCGATTTTAGTTTTACTGGTAATTTAAAATCAATAAATATTTATTATTAATACCAGCAATAGAAGATTTTGTTTTAAACAAATTCAAATAAAAAAATACAATTAAAAGAATCCTATTTTATCATCGAAAAATAGTCACCTTTTTTCCGATTCCGATACCGATTCCGATACCTCCTAAAAGGTACGATTTTTCCGATTCCTGATTCCAATTCGGAGCTCGATTAATCGTCCCAACGCTAATACTAATAAAGAAATGCTCTGCTAAGCAAGTGTCTGTTTTCTCCAAACTACAACAAATGGTTCATTGAATCTTGCTTTCCTGATAGCCGGAAAATTGCCTTTGCGGTAACAGTATTCGTAAAGTCTAGGGAAATGACTGACCCGCTTTATTATCGCCCCATTGCCTCTCTTCGCTAAAATAGTTGAGTTATAAAGTTAGTTCGCATCCTCATAAATGCTGAACTTCTTTCTGACTAACAATATGGATTTAAGTAAACCTGTTCTCCTGTTGATAACTTAATGATTATTTATCATGCATATATCATGCTCTAAATAAGCTAGAGCGGTAGCACTTGATATATTCAAAGCCATTGGCCTTCGGGACAAGATCAAAGTGTAGTATCTGTTCCGGCAGATGCTGCAAGCTATGACTAGCAAAGACCAGCTATGACTAGCAAAGACCAGATGTGGGGGCAACCCCACATGCCTGACCTTTAACCAGCTCCCATTTCCCACCTCTCGGGAGCTGGTCCCCTTTTTCCCTTCCCCCTCCCTTCACTCCTCACATTAAAAATTGGCCTTGTGCCTAATTTGCTCGGTGGGGGAGCAAATAAATACCATCTGTTCCGGCAGATACTGCAGCTATGACTGGCTATGACTAGCTATGACTAGCAAAGACCGGATGTGGGGGCAACCCCACATGCCTGACCATTAACCAGCTCCCATTTCCCACCTCTCGGGAGCTGGTCCCCTTTTTCCCTTCCCCCTCCCTTCACTCCTCACATTAAAAATCGGCCTTGTGCCTAATTTGCTCGGTGGGGGAGCAAATAAATACCATCTGTTCCGGCAGATACTGCAAGCTATGACTAGCAAAGACCAGATGTGGGGGCAACCCCACATGCCTGACCTTTAACCAGCTCCCATTTCCCACCTCTCGGGAGCTGGTCCCCTTTTTCCCTTCCCCCTCCCTTCACTCCTCACATTAAAAATTGGCCTTGTGCCTAATTTGCTCGGTGGGGGAGCAAATAAATACCATCTGTTCCGGCAGATACTGCACTTAAGATAATTTGTACCAGTCAATGGAGGGGAAACCCTCTATACTGGGAACCGCCTGGGTAATACCTAAGAGGTCCACCCTCCCAGGCCTTGCCACCGGGCTTTCCGGTGGGGCAAGTTTATTGCTTGCTGCCTGAGGCGCCCCGACCGGGGAATGCCGACGGGGTTACTCAGGCAATTTTTAAAATTGCAGGAGTGCCCCTTCTTTAGGGGAGCCTGCGGGGTTCCCACTTTCCGGCCTTGTGCCACATAATGCTGATGTGGGCAGCATTTAAATAAAAACCCTCTATACTGGGACAATTATTATTTTTGGTAACCAGAGTGACCCCTTTTAGGGGAGCTGGTTTTTACCTCACATTAAAAACGGCCTTGTGCCTAATTTGCTCAGTGGGGGAGCAAATAAATACCATCTGTTC
Organism: Euprymna scolopes; assembly: GCF_053919585.1. Taxonomy (NCBI): domain Eukaryota; kingdom Metazoa; phylum Mollusca; class Cephalopoda; order Sepiida; family Sepiolidae; genus Euprymna; species Euprymna scolopes. The sequence goes on from NC_136502.1 coordinate 101,184,485, forward strand.
CGGCAGATACTGCAAGCTATGACTAGCAAAGACAAGCTATGACTAGCAAAGACCAGATGTGGGGGCAACCCCACATGCCTGACCATTAACCAGCTCCCATTTCCCACCTCTCGGGAGCTGGTCCCCCTTTTCCCTTCCCCCTCCCTTCAATCCTCACATTAAAAATCGGCCTTGTGCCTTATTTGCTCGGTGGGGGAGCAAATAAATACCATCTGTTCCGGCAGATACTGCAAGCCATGACTAGCAAAGACCAGCTATGACTAGCAAAGACCAGATGTGGGGGCAACCCAACATGCCTGACCTTTAACCAGCTCCCATTTCCCACCTCTCGGGAGCTGGTCCCCCTTTTCCCTTCTCCCTCCCTTCACTCCTCACATTAAAAATTGGCCTTGTGCCTAATTTGCTCGGTGGGGGAGCAAATAAATACCATCTGTTGCGGCAGATACTGCAAGCTATGACTAACTATGCCTGACCTTTAACCAGCTCCCATTTCCCACCTCTCGGGAGCTGGTCCCCTTTTTCCCTTCCCCCTCCCTTCACTCCTCACATTAAAAATTGGCCTTGTGCCTAATTTGCTCGGTGGGGGAGCAAATAAATACCATCTGTTCCGGCAGATACTGCAAGCTATGACTAGCTATGCCTGACCTTTAACCAGCTCCCATTTCCCACCTCTCGGGAGCTGGTCCCCTTTTTCCCTTCCCCCTCCCTTCACTCCTCACATTAAAAATCGGCCTTGTGCCTAATTTGCTCGGTGGGGGAGCAAATAAATACCATCTGTTCCGGCAGATACTGCAAGCCATGACTAGCAAAGACCAGCTATGACTAGCAAAGACCAGATGTGGGGGCAACCCAACATGCCTGACCTTTAACCAGCTCCCATTTCCCACCTCTCGGGAGCTGGTCCCCCTTTTCCCTTCTCCCTCCCTTCACTCCTCACATTAAAAATTGGCCTTGTGCCTAATTTGCTCGGTGGGGGAGCAAATAAATACCATCTGTTCCGGCAGATACTGCAAGCTATGACTAACTATGCCTGACCTTTAACCAGCTCCCATTTCCCACCTCTCGGGAGCTGGTCCCCTTTTTTCCTTCCCCCTCCCTTCACTCCTCACATTAAAAATTGGCCTTGTGCCTTATTTGCTCGGTGGGGGAGCAAATAAATACCATCTGTTCCGGCAGATACTGCAAGCTATGACTAACTATGTCTGACCTTTAACCAGCTCCCATTCCCCACCTCTCGGGAGCTGGTCCCCTTTTTCCCTTCCCCCTCCCTTCACTCCTCACATTAAAAATTGGCCTTGTGCCTAATTTGCTCGGTGGGGGAGCAAATAAATACCATCTGTTCCGGCAGATACTGCAAGCTATGACTAGCTATGCCTGACCTTTAACCAGCTCCCATTTCCCACCTCTCGGGAGCTGGTCCCCTTTTTCCCTTCCCCCTCCCTTCACTCCTCACATTAAAAATCGGCCTTGTGCCTAATTTGCTCGGTGGGGGAGCAAATAAATACCATCTGTTCCGGCATATGCTGCACTTAAGATGGTTTGTACCAGTCAATTGAGGGGAAGCCCTCTATACTGGGACAATTATTATTTTTGGTAACCAGAGTGCCCCCTTTTTGCCTACTTTAAGGGGAGCTGGTTTTTACCTCACATTAAAAACGGCCTTGTGCCTAATTTGCTCAGTGGGGAAGCAAATAAATACCATCTGTTCCGGCAGATACTGCAAGCTATGACTAGCTATGACTAGCTATGACTAGCAAAGACCAGATGTGGGGGCAACCCCACATTCCTGACCTTTAACCAGCTCCCATTTCCCACCTCTCGGGAGCTGGTCCCCTTTTTCCCTTCCCCCTCCCTTCACTCCTCACATTAAAAATCGGCCTTGTGCCTAATTTGCTCGGTGGGGGAGCAAATAAATACCATCTGTTCCGGCAGATGCTGCACTTAAGATGGTTTGTACCAGTCAATGGAGGGGAAGCCCTCTATACTGGGACAATTATTATTTTTGGTAATCAGAGTGCCCCCTTTTTGCCTACTTTAAGGGGAGCTGGTTTTTACCTCACATTAAAAACGGCATTGTGCCTAATTTGCTCAGTGGGGAAGCAAATAAATACCATCTGTTCCGGCAGATACTGCAAGCTATGACTAGCTATGACTAGCTATGACTAGCAAAGACCAGATGTGGGGGCAACCCCACATGCCTGACCTTTAACCAGCTCCCATTTCCCACCTCTCGGGAGCTAGTCCTCTTTTTCCCTTCCCCCTCCCTTCACTCCTCACATTAAAAATTGACCTTGTGCCTAATTTGCTCGGTGGGGGAGCAAATAAATACCAGCTATGACTCGCAAAGATCAGATGTGGGGGCAACCCCACATGTCTGACCTTTAACCAGCTCCCATTTCCCACCTCTCGGGAGCTGGTCCCCTTTTTCCCTTCCCCCTCCCTTCACTCCTCACATTAAAAATTGGCCTTGTGCCTTATTTGCTCGGTGGGGGAGCAAATAAATACCATCTGTTCCGGCAGATGCTGCAAGCTATGACTAGCTATGACTAGCAAATACCAGATGTGGGGGCAACCCCACATGCTTGACCTTTAACCAGTTCCAATTTCCCACCGCTCGGGAGCTGGTCCTCTTTTTCCCTTCCCCGCTCCCTTCACTCCTCACATTAAAAATCGGCCTTGTGCCTAATTTGCTTGGTGGGGGAGCAAATAAATACTATCTGTTCCGGCAGATGCTGCAAGCTATGACTAGCTAGGACTAGCAAAGACCAGATGTCGGGGCAACCCCACATGCCTGACCTTTAACCAGCTCCCATTTCCCACCTCTCGGGAGCTGGTCCCCTTTTCCCCTTCCCTCTCCCTTCACTCCTCACATTAAAAATCGGCCTTGTGCCTAATTTGCTCGGTGGGGGAGCAAATAAATACCATCTGTTCCGGCAGATACTGCAAGCAAAGACCAGATGTGTGGGCAACCCCACATACCTGACCTTCAACCAGCTCCCATTTCCCACCTCTCGGGAGCTGGTCCACTTTTTCCCTTCCGCCTCCCTTCACTCCTCACATTAAAAATTGGCCTTGTGCCTAATTTGCTCGGTGGGGGAGCAAATAAATACCATCTGTTCTTCAGATACTGCAAGCAAAGACCATATGTGGGGGCAACTCCACATATAAGACCTTGGTCAATGTAGGGGCAACCCTTCATACCAATTGTCACTATCCAGCTCCCCTACTCCCCGGGGAATTGGTCCCCATTTCCCCTTCACTCCTCACTTTAATAATCGGCCTTGTGCCTAATTTACTCGGTGGGGGAGCAAATAAATACCATCTGTTCCGGCAGATGCTGCAAGCTATGACTAGCAAAGACCATATGTGGGGGTGACCCCACATATAAGACCTTGGTAAATGTAGGGGCAACCCTTCATACCAATTGTCACTATCCAACTCTCCTACTCCCCGGGGAGTTGGTCCCCATTTCCCCTTCACTCCTCACATTAAAAATCGGTCTTGTGCCAAATTTGCTCGGTGGGGGAGCAAATAAATACCATCTGTTCCGACAGATACTGCAGCAAGGACCATATGTGGGGGAAACCCCACAGTTAAGACCTTGGTCAATGTAGGGGCAACCCTTCATACCAATTTTCACTATCCAGCTCCCCTACTCCCCGGGGAGTTGGTCCCTATTTCCCCTTCACTCCTCACATTAAAAATCGGCCTTGTGCCTAATTTACTCGGTGGGGGAGCAAATAAATACCATCTGTTCCGGCAGATACTGCAAGCAAAGACCAGATGTGGGGGCAACCCCACATACTTGACCTTTAACCAGCTCCCATTTCCCACCCGTCGGGAGCTGGCCCCCTTTTTCCCATCCCCCTCCCTTCACTCCGCACATTAAAAATTGGCCTTGTGCCTAATTTACTCGGTGGGGGAGCAAATAAATACCATCTGTTCCGGCAGATACTGCAAGCAAAGACCATATGTGGGGGACGACCCCACATATAAGACCTTGGTCAATGTAGGGGCAACCCTTCATACCAATTGTCACTATCCAGCTCCCCTACCCCCCGAGTAGCTGGTCCCCATTTCCCCTTCACTCCTCACATTAAAAATCGGCCTTGTGCCTAATTTGCTCGGTGGGGGAGCAAATAAATACCATCTGTTCCGGCAGATGCTGCAAGCAAAGACCATATGTGGGGGAAACCCCACAGATAAGACCTTGGTCAATGTAGGGGAAACCCTTCATACCAATTGTCACTATCCAGTTCCCCTACTCCCCGGGGAGTTGGTCCCCATTTCCCCTTCACTCCTCACTTTAAAAATCGGCCTTGTGCCTAATTTGCTCGGTGGGGGAGCAAATAAATACCATCTGTTCCGGCAGATGCTGCAAGCAAAGACCATATGTGGGGGAAACCCCACAGATAAGACCTTGGTCAATGTAGGGGAAACCCTTCATACCAATTGTCACTATCCAGTTCCCCTACTCCCCGGGGAGTTGGTCCCCATTTCCCCTTCACTCCTCACTTTAAAAATCGGCCTTGTGCCTAATTTGCTCGGTGGGGGATCAAATAAATACCATCTGTTCCGGCAGATGCTGCAAGCAAAGACCATATGTGGGGGAAACCCCACAGATAAGACCTTGGTCAATGTAGGGGAAACCCTTCATACCAATTGTCACTATCCAGTTCCCCTACTCCCCGGGGAGTTGGTCCCCATTTCCCCTTCACTCCTCACTTTAAAAATCGGCCTTGTGCCTAATTTGCTCGGTGGGGGAGCAAATAAATACCATCTGTTCCGGCAGATGCTGCAAGCAAAGACCATATGTGGGGGAAACCCCACAGATAAGACCTTGGTCAATGTAGGGGAAACCCTTCATACCAATTGTCACTATCCAGTTCCCCTACTCCCCGGGGAGTTGGTCCCCATTTCCCCTTCACTCCTCACTTTAAAAATCGGCCTTGTGCCTAATTTGCTCGGTGGGGGAGCAAATAAATACCATCTGTTCCGGCAGATGCTGCAAGCAAAGACCATATGTGGGGGAAACCCCACAGATAAGACCTTGGTCAATGTAGGGGAAACCCTTCATACCAATTGTCACTATCCAGTTCCCCTACTCCCCGGGGAGTTGGTCCCCATTTCCCCTTCACTCCTCACTTTAAAAATCGGCCTTGTGCCTAATTTGCTCGGTGGGGGAGCAAATAAATACCATCTGTTCCGGCAGATGCTGCAAGCAAAGACCATATGTGGGGGAAACCCCACAGATAAGACCTTGGTCAATGTAGGGGAAACCCTTCATACCAATTGTCACTATCCAGTTCCCCTACTCCCCGGGGAGTTGGTCCCCATTTCCCCTTCACTCCTCACTTTAAAAATCGGCCTTGTGCCTAATTTGCTCGGTGGGGGATCAAATAAATACCATCTGTTCCGGCAGATGCTGCAAGCAAAGACCATATGTGGGGGAAACCCCACAGATAAGACCTTGGTCAATGTAGGGGAAACCCTTCATACCAATTGTCACTATCCAGTTCCCCTACTCCCCGGGGAGTTGGTCCCCATTTCCCCTTCACTCCTCACTTTAAAAATCGGCCTTGTGCCTAATTTGCTCGGTGGGGGAGCAAATAAATACCATCTGTTCCGGCAGATGCTGCAAGCAAAGACCATATGTGGGGGAAACCCCACAGATAAGACCTTGGTCAATGTAGGGGAAACCCTTCATACCAATTGTCACTATCCAGTTCCCCTACTCCCCGGGGAGTTGGTCCCCATTTCCCCTTCACTCCTCACTTTAAAAATCGGCCTTGTGCCTAATTTGCTCGGTGGGGGAGCAAATAAATACCATCTGTTCCGGCAGATGCTGCAAGCAAAGACCATATGTGGGGGAAACCCCACAGATAAGACCTTGGTCAATGTAGGGGAAACCCTTCATACCAATTGTCACTATCCAGTTCCCCTACTCCCCGGGGAGTTGGTCCCCATTTCCCCTTCACTCCTCACTTTAAAAATCGGCCTTGTGCCTAATTTGCTCAGTGGGGGAGCAAATAAATACATACTGCAAGCAAAGACCATATGTGGGGGAAACCCCACATATAAGACCTCGGTCAATGAAGGGGCAACCCTTCATACCAATTGTCACTATCCAGCTCCCCTACTCCCCGGGAAGTTGGTCCCCATTTCCCCTTCACTCCTCACTTTAAAAATCGGCCTTGTGCCTAATTTGCTCAGTGGGGGAGCAAATAAATACCTCAAAGTGTAGTATCTGTTCTTCAGAGGCTGCACTTCTATTTCTTGTTCTCTTTCGGTGGAGGAGAAATCCTTCACGACTGAGACAATTTTGTTTTTTGTACCTTTTCTCCACGTTAAAAAACGACCCTGGTGTCCAACTCTGTCCCGTGGGGAGGCATAGTAAATAGGTACAAGGTCTGGAATTAAGGTTTTCTCATGAAAGTAAAACCATACAGTATTATTGGACGAGTATTAAATAGAATCAGAACCTGTTTTTTTTTTTTCCAAACAAAAATTCCACTTATCAAGGCACGAAGGCCACTCGAGGATAAGGGTTAATAAATGTAAGGCGGTAGTGTCGTAATCGTTAATGGTGTAAATTCGGTATAATTTGATTATTTATGGGGTCGGCTTACCAAGAACTTGTTTCCATTGGATTTAAAGGCCACCATGTTGTATTCAACCGGGAAGCAGGCCAGCGGAACAGTGTTCCAGAGACGGCCAGTTCTGGGAAATAAGCTTTGTTCATGGAATGTGCGTTTTGATTTAGGCACATATAGGGAGTGAGGAAAATCATGTGACCTTTTAGTTCTTGATATTTATAAATGACCCCCCCCCTCCTGATAAAATTGTGCTTGAGATGGGTATTTTAGCTGATGAAACCACGCTCTGTGTGGGAAAAATGAATGTGCATGTATCCAAAGCAATGTCTAAAACATTAGAAAATTATCTCCAATCTTTAGTGGAGTAATAACGTGGTGATGTTACAGCAATTACAAAGAACCTTTCCAGCCATCGATGGCCATGGATAATGACTCTCTAGCTGAGAGCTCGCCATTCAAACTAATCAGCACAACGTTCACGGGTTACACGAATTGGAACAAATACATAGAAGGCATTACCAAGACTGCTGAAAAGAAGGCGGTCTCTCTCTCTCTCTCTCTCTCTCTCTCTCTCTCTCTCTCTCTCTCTCTCTCTCTATCGCACTAGAAAAATAGTCACACCTGCCAGTATGCTATGTCTCTACAAAGCTACTATTCGTATTGAATATTATCGATACGTAGGAGCTGGTGCGTCTGCGTCAATTATTATTCTCTGTCTATTGGACAGAGTGTATAGGTCTCGCCCTGTCAGCCAAGCTCCAACATCTGTTTTACAAGCAAAGTGATGCAACATTACAGAGAAGTAAAGGGGTTGGTCCGAGCCACATAAATATGATATCAATATCGAGTGCTGATCAAGAAAGAGGAAGCTGTCAAACGTTTAAATCTTTTTATTAACTATGTCATGTGCTCAGCTCTCCTGATAGATGGCCTCTGATTGGGTAAGTCAGAAGAGAAGTTGACTGCTAGCACCATTCAGTATTAATGTTAGGAACCAAAAATATTTAAAATCTCAAACCGTGAGTGGTATACTATGCTCTTTGAACGTTTTACAAGCAAAGGTGTTTCTATGAACTCAGAGCACTGATGCCCTCTCGACATAAATACTCCCGATAATCCGACAAGCAGAAAAATCTCACGCCTTCACTGTAGCGGTATTCCGATGATGGAGAGCATTCTACTCTGAAAGTTTTTCCCTTCGAAATTGGAATTCCCTAGCTGTTTATTGTTTCTCTGACTGTATTAAAAATGCAGAAGTTTAAATGTAATGTGAACAGATATCTCGCTGCTGAACTCCCTATTAAGAGTGCCGCTGTAAGCATGGTCCCTAACTCACAGTAGCCCCTTATGTCTCGGTGGTAATGTGTCTTATTTGGGTTGAATATGAGTAAAAATAGTCGTTTGGCAAAAGAGTAATGGCGGCTTTTTTTAATTGTATATTGCGGTAAAAGTCGGAACTAATCGGCTCTCTACGTTCGTAATCGGAACTGCTTACGTCAGTAACGTCTGCAAATCTCTAAAAAAATATAAATAAGTACGAAGAAAAAATAAATATCAAACATGATTAAGAAAGAGGAAAACGGGAAGAGGTTGAGAGAGAGAGAGAGAGAGGTAGAGCGCAAGGGAGAGAAAGAGAGAGAGAGGGGAGAAGGAGTCGGACGAAAGGAGAAAAAAGGATGACGATAAAATAAATAAAATTAATTCAAGGGACGTTGTGTTAGGAAAGGGAAGAAGTAAAAGTGACCGAACAGACATTTTTTGGGAAAAATGGGAAAAATAGAAACTTATATATATATATATATATATATATATATATATATATATATATATATATATATATATATATATAATTGAGATAAAAAAAAAAAAAAATTCCAGACAAAAAAAAATCGATGCCGGTTGATATTATTCTATATTCACTTGAATCAGCCATGAATAGAGACAAGCAGACACATTTAATTGGATTTTTCCTAAAAAGATCCGCCATTTTGGGTTGCTTTTCTTCATTATTTATATTTCGTTTATCATTTTATTTAGTATTTTAAGACTTCTCATTGTTTTAATGTTTTGAGGTGTCTATTGTGATCTACTCATAACAATGATTTTTTTTTCTTACTTTTTTTTTTTAGGATTCTTTTTAGCGTTTTTATTTTTTATATATGTTTTTTTGTTTGATTTGTATAATTTCGTTGGTGTTATCTGCTGCAAATTTTGACTGAAACTTTGTATTTGCCGTTATTATTTGATACAATTTTTTTTTAAACTTCGACTTTATAAAATTATCGTTAGACGGTTTCGCCAAACCTTGTATGTGTCTAATAATTTTGTTTTATCTGGTTAAAGTGTAAAGACGTTATTTTTGTTCTCTTTCATTTCGAAAGAATAAAAAAAAAAGAATTAAAGAATGCGAGAAAGGAAAAAGAATCATAGAAAAAAAAAAGAAATAAATAAAGAAAAGGTATTCATGTTATTTTTTCTTCATTTTCTATTAAAAAGAAAACAAGTAAAAGAAATAAAGAATAAGAAATAATTCGAAGACTACTTTCTTCTTTTATTTCTTCTAAAATTTACGTTTTCGTTTTAATCAGCCTCTTTTCATTTTTCTTTTCTTCCGTCATTTAAAAAAAAAATTCGATTTATTTCTCTTTTTATTTTGCTCTGCCCTTTTTATTTTGTCCGTTTCATTGCTTTCTCTATAGTATATGCCTTTCTTTATCTATTTAGTTCATTCTCTAATTTCTATTTTCGTCTTTCGCCATCACTTTCTCTCGCCATTTCTTTCTTTCTTTCGCTTTTTCATTCTTTGGATTTTTACGTCCCCTTTCTTTTCTTTTTTCTTCCTTTCTTTCTTTATTTTTTCGTTCTTTTTACATGCTTATTTATTTCGTTAATTCTTTTTTTCTTCTTTATTTCTCTCTTTCATCATCTTTCTTTTTTCTTTTCTTCCTTCATTTCTGTCTGTCTTCTTTTCGCCTTTTCTTTCTTTAAAATATATTTACGTATAATCACCTTCCATTTCATACCACCTAACCTGAGAAAAGATGTTTTTTTTTTTTAAGATTAACTCTATAATCTTTTCTCGCGAAACTGTCAAAATCGACCTACCTGTTACCTTTTTATCCTTAAATGTATTTTATTTATCACTAGCGAGGGTTCCCGGCGTTACCCGGCTTCTCCCGGGTGTTTAACTGGTGTACCTATTTACTATGCCTCCCCACGGGACAGAGTTAGACACCAGGGTCGTTTTTTAACGTGGAGAAAAGGTACAAAAATAAAAATTGTCTCAGTCGTGAAGGATTTCTCCTCCACCGAAAGAGAACAAGAAATAGAAGTGCAGCATCTGAAGAACAGATACTACACTTTGATCTTGTCCCGAAGGCCCGAGAGTGATGGTATTTATTTGCTCCCCCACTGAGCAAATTAGGCACAAGGCCGTTTTTAATGTGAGGTAAAAACCAGCTCCCCTAAAAGGGGTCACTCTGGTTACCAAAAATAATAATTGTCCCAGTATAGAGGGCTTCCCCTCCATTGACTGGTACAAATCATCTCAAGTGCAGTATCTGCCGGAACAGATGGTATTTATTTGCTCCCCCACCGAGCAAATTAGGCACAAGGCCGATTTTTAATGTGAGGAGTGAAGGGAGGGGGAAGGGAAAAAGGGGGGGACCAGCTCCCGAGAGGTGGGAAATGGGAGCTGGTTAATGGTCAGGTATGTGGGGTTGCCCCCACATCTGGTCTTTGCTAGTCATAGCTAGTCCTAGCTAGTCATAGCTTGCAGTATCTGCCGGAACAGATACTACACTTTGATCTTGTCCCGAAGGCCCGAGAGTGATGGTAGCGGGGAGTGGGGAGGCAATCAAAACAACAGTAAGCAGAGGTGTTAAAAAATTTGGTAGTAGGCAGATAGGCTCGATCCCGTGACGCGAAGGAGAAAAAGGGTTAAAAAAAAAAAAAAACGTGACGTCTTAGCCTATGTCTCCATCGCCTGACAGGAAGTTCTAGGAAATTAAGCGTAGTCAATTCAACCGATACGATGACTAGCGAAAGTGGCGACGCAAAAACCAACCCCTCTTTGTATAAAACTGCCCAATTGAGGGTGAAGGCATTAATGTTTCTGGACAATTTTTCGCCCGAAAGGTCAATATAGAGATAGACTAGCAGGAAACCCCGACGTTGCCGGGATTGAATGATGATCAACGAATGTTTAACACTCCCATATTTTATTTGTCACCGAAATCGATGAAATCAGCAATCTTTCAATCAAATCGATCGATTGCCTGCTGTAGTTAGGGACCCATCGCAGTGCACCGTGAGGAAGCTTCACGTGCTCCCCCCCGCAGTAACTTAGTCCACAATACGTTGTAGTTTGCATTCCATTGAAAAGAACATACTGTTAATTTTATGAAATTATATTTTATATATAAGGACTTGAAATAAAGTTTAAAATGCAAAAGTCAAGTATCATGGTTCAATTGTGCTCTAAACAGAAACATTCATTTCGAACCCACCCTTGTCATATGAGAGAACCTACTGTTGATTTTATATACCGGAACCTTCTACTTGTGCAGTGATAATGGCTTAAATTAAAGTTTAAAGTGCAAAAGTCACGTATCATGGTTGAATTGTGATCTCAACAGAAACGTTCATTTTGAACTGTTGATTTTAAATGCTGGGTCTTTCTGCTTGTGTGGTAATAAAACTTCTCAAGTGCACTTGTTGTGTTAGGCTGTATAAGGTGTTAACTTTAGTAAAAATCGCTTGTTCCTTCTTTTATCTGATTTTTTTTTTCGATAATTGATTATCAATACTTATCGAATACATTCCAATACAAAACCTACCTAACAACACTGCCAGGCACATAACGTACATTTCTGTGAAATTAAAAAAAATCGCCTTAGCCGTTAAGGAAATTAAGGGAACGAACTAGCACACACAAACGCACACACATAGATAAAGTTCCTTTTATATAATAGTAGAGATTCTGGCAGCGTGGGTGACATCAAAACACAAACTATCAGCCTTCATTTTTTTTTTTATTGTTATGGAAATTCTTCCAAACAAGGCATAAAGCCACTCGATGTAATGCACTAAACAAAAACGAAAGATGATCATCGCAAAAACAGGATATATCTATTGACCTTAGTCTCGAAAATACTAAGACTAGGAGGAAAACAGTCAGCAGGAAGAGAGAGTTTCCAAGCCTGCAGGTCTTTAGAAGAAGCTACTGAAATAGGAAAACCGTATTACAATGAGTTATTAAAACGGCGAATTGACAGAAACCACTAAATCAAAAAACCAAACAAGTCATAACAAAAGAACAAAAGAAATAGATTAGACAATTCTGAGGAATACATGGCATAATAGTATCTATAGAAAAGACTGAGACTAGCAACATTACATCCGTGGGTGTAGTGAATGAGAAAAGTTTTTTTGGGGGGAGGCCAATCAAATTGCATACATGCTTTTACAACAACAACAACAACAACAACAACAACAACAACAACAACAGCAACAGCAACAGCAACAGCAACAACAACAACAACAACAACAACAACGTCTCTCTGGAAAGGGATGGGATTCATTCCCAGAGGATTTCCCTTAATCCCGGCTTCAAACCAGGAACTTCAAAGATCAAAGGTTTTCCTAAGGATGTTGGTGATACCTACAATTGCAGAGGTCTGAAGGCCGCCTAAAACATCGATTTGTAATTTTTTTCAATTGTCCTTCCAGACGACTTGATACTACTTCTAGTGTATCAACTACGACCGGGATTATTTGTGTTTTATCCCCGTGTATATGCCATATCTCCCAGGCCAATGGAGCATAATTGCTCTACTTCTCATTCTCCTTCTCTCTCACGTTCCTGTCCCAGGGTACTGAAAAGTCTACAATCTGCCAGTTTTTTGAGACCTTGTCAATGACGACCAAATCCGGACGATTATGTTCCAATTGCTTGGTCGTTATGACACTTTTGTCCCACCATACCTCTACCTTGCCATCCTTACTTGTTCTCACTTCATAAGACACCCCCTCAAACCATTTTCCAGCACACTTCACCCCTCTTACACACCTCCCAATATATCCGGAGTCCCATGCGATAGTGTCTTTTGCGGTACTCTCTCTGGGCCAGTCCACTACACCCTGCTGCAAAGTGTGTAATTGACTCTGAAGTCTTACCACAAATCTGGCATTCTGCAGCAACTTCCTCTCCTAGAACCACTTTTTTGAACAATCGTATTCCTAATGCCTGCTCTTGTGCTACACAAACAAAAGCTTCAGTACTCTTAGCCAGATACCCAGCTCTAAGCCATTGCCATGATCTTTCATCAGCCACTTCGGCTATATCCTGGAAGAATCTTCCATGCATTTTCTTCCTAGCCAGTTCCTCTGCCCTTTCTCTATCCATACGTTTCACATAATCAGCCTTGGTCTCACATACCTCCACTTCATTGGCCACAGCCTTAAGCATCCACTCCTCACTTCTAACTACATGCTCCTTCAACGACATCTCCTCAGTTCTAACACAATCTTTTACACTTTTCAATCCTTTCCCACCATCTTTCCTCTTTTGATACAGCCTTTCTACGCTACTTCGAATGTGAAATATACCAAACATTGCTAAAACTTTTCTTGTTTTGATATCCATGGCATGCAAATCATTGTCAGGCCATTCTAAAATTCTTGCACTGTATCTCAAAACACTGACTGCCCATGCATTTACTGCTTTCATTAGGTTTCCTCCATACAGTTTTGACTTCGCAATTAGCTTCATTCTTCTAAGATAAACTTTCCTGACTTTCTCCTTCATTTCTCTGTTCATTATGTCTACACCCTAACCCTAACCCTAACCCTAACCCTAACCCCCAAATACTTATATCCTATATCTTCTATTTCTTTCATGATTTCTCCACTTCGCAGCACTATTCCATTCGAATGAACCTTTACTCCTCTTTTCATCACCAGCACCACACATTTACTAATCCCAAACTCCATCCCAATGTCTTCTGAGTATGTCCCTACAAAATCTACCAGTCTAAGCAAAGATTGACAAAACACTAGAAAACAACAATTTCAGACTCTGTGGACAAAGAGACGAAACAATAAACCAAATAATAAGCGAATGCAGCAAACTAGCCAAAAAAAGAATATAATAATAGACATGATCAAGTGGGAAAGGCAGTATACTGGGAATTATGCAAAGAATCATATCTTGAACACCCAGATAAATGGTACAAGCATAAATCGGCAGCCGTACTTGAAAATGGAAATCATAAAATCTTATGGGACATAGATATACAAACAGATAAACTCATCCAAGCAAGAAGACTGAATCTCATAATAGTTAATAAGAAGGAAAAGTCTGCCATATTGTAGATTTTGCTGTTCTAACAAACCACAGGATGAATATCAAGGAGACAGAGAAACGTAGCAAATACACGGAACTGGCCAGGGTGGCCAAAGAGATATAGAAGATGAAGAAAATCAAGATAACACCGATAATAGTAGGAGCATTAAAAATAGTACAAAAAAAAAGAATGGGGGAGATTGAGATTTGAAGAATGATGAGATGATACAACATACAACAATAATAAAAATGGCTGAAATATTACGGAAAAATGCAGAGATTAATAAACATGAATTACTGGCGTTAACCAGACACATAGAAACTGCTAGAGGAAAGAAACATCACATGGAATCAAGAAAACTTTAAAAATATAATTGTGAATAACCCCCAACCCCCAATGTAATGTTGACATCAACTGATACCAAACAAAACAATCGAGGAGGTTCAAGGAGAATGGTAACACCGAGGAGAAAAGCACTAACCAGACCTCTGATGTATGAGTTTAAAGAGGACTGAAACCCAAGGGAAGCTTATTGCCACCCAAATTTTAGTGAAGACCAATGGTCGCTATTAACGAGAAATCAATGGTAAATAGCTATTGCAGGAACGCAAATTCATTTGTAAAGCTTAGCGAAAGAAGTAGATAATACTGGAGATCTGAGGAGACTTGTTGTCACTCAGACTCTAGGAGCCAAAACAGGTTGCTCCCAAAGAGAAAACTTTGATGGCCTGTGTAAAATTAGTAAATAATAATAATAATAATAATAATACAAGATGATCTTGAGAAATTGTTGAACCTCAAGTACAGCATCATCGTACTCTAAATGTCAGTTCTGCTTGGCATAGAAAACATCCTATGTTAGGTGCTTTCCATCTAATTGACTTTTTGACTATGTTCACTAGCTTTGGTGTAAAAGCCCACTTTGGAGGGGGAAAATAGTGTAAAACATCACAACACTTTGAAGTTAGTTAATAATAACAACAACAACAACAACAACAATAATAATAATAATAATAATAACAACAACAACAACAACAACAATAATAATAATAATAATAATAATAATAATAACAATAATAATAATAATAACAATAATAATAATAATAATAACAACAATAATAATAATAATAATAATAACAACAACAACAACAACAATAATAATAATAATAATAATAACAACAATAATAATAATAATAATAATAATAATAACAACAACAACAACAACAACAACAATAATAATAATAATAATAATAATAATAATAACTAGCAGGACCCGTGGAAATTCCACGGTAGTTAAAATCTTTTAAAACACATCAGTAAGAAATTCCTTATTGTTATATTACAAAAATGAACGTATGGAAGCAAGTAGAACAAAGAACTTTAGTTTAAACTTTTATTGAAGGTCAATGCGATCGTAACTGATGCTGTTGATATTGTCAGGAAGTGCTGGTGATGCTTGAGGCGGTGACGGGGACGTCGATCAGCTGCTTGGGGTGAGTCAGCAGGTTCTTGGGAGTCAGACTGTGAATTTAACAAACTGTGACATTGTTGACATCGATTTTGTGAAAGTTCTGACGATCCCAAGTTGTTTAATATTTCAGGACATTTTGGATTACACGTGTGAGTAATGAATAGGTCACAGAAAACTGCCATTGCATCTTGATGAAGCTGTTGTAGATTCCTAGGACTTCCTGTAAATGTAGATGGTAGAATAACTGGTACACCAGAATAACCATCTTCATTCCTTGCTAAATGATCCATTAAGCCAGAATATTGAGCTGCTCTTGGTTGACTTTGATAGCTTTTAATGAAGTTAAATAAGCAACCATCAACTTTTACATATGCGATAGACTTTTCTATTTATTTTGAATTTTATTCAATGAAGATTTGGAAATTCACAAATATTTTTTTAAGTCGAATTATTGATATAGATTTCAATTAAATAAAATATACTGTAAATCTTTTAATAAGGAATAAATATTTATTTAAACCATAATTATTGAAACAAAGTATTTTACTTCATAAAAAAAAACAGTTATAGGGAGAAGGGTTAACTATTTTGAACCTTCACCTAAATAACGGTTTAATGAAAAAAATGTTTAAAATGTTCTTGTATCTGTTTTATAATTTTTGTTAAATAAGAAAAATCAATAACTTTGATAGCACTATTGTAAGACTCATGCTGAAAGCCATTCTTAATATTGGGAGCGGGTTGTTAACTATTCTGAAACTACACTTAACAATGTAAAAAATAAGGGAAAATATATGTATGAACAATAAATATTTCTTCAGTTAAATAAAATATACTGTATATCTTTTAATAAGGAATAAATATTTATTTAAACCATAATTATTGAAACAAAGTATTTTACTGCATAAAAAAGGTTATGGGAGAAGGGAAACTATTTTGAACCTTCACCTAAATAGTGATTTAATGAAAAAAAATTTAATGGTCTTGTATCTTTTTTTAATAATTTGTTTTAAAATAAGGAAAAAAAAATCTTTGATACCGCTATTGTAAGAATCATGCTGAAAGCCATTCTTAATATGGGGGGGGGGTAACTATTCTGAAACTTCACCTAACAATGTAATAAAATAATGGAAAAATTCTTTAGTTAAATAAAATATACTGAAAATCTTTAAATAGGAAATAAATATTTCTTTAAATAAATTAAATCGTAAGTAATGAAACAAAGTGTTTTATTTCATATTAAATAAAAATTGTTGTGTCCATTTTTTTTATAGTATTTAAATATGTATGCCCTTTCGGGGGGGCATTAGAAGATGATGACTGCCTGTAAAAGAAGCAAAGTAAAACGAACAAAACATAAGTAAGAACTATGTAAACAACGTGATGTTGTATAAATGTTACAAAATTACTCGATTCGGCATTAAAGAACGCGAAAAAGGATTGATATGCCGTAAAACAAAAACAAAACAGAACAAGACGTAAAATATGTTTTGACTGTGTTACTCAGTGTATTTGCGAATGGTGAGTTTGGTGATTTATTTAATAAAGTCATTCTTGACTTTTGTAACATTTATTTCTAAACATATTTTTTGTTATGTAAGGCTCACTCAAAAGTAAATAAAAATTAAAAAAAAAAAGATAAAGTGGCACAGTAAAAAAAAAAAAAAAAAAAAAGAACTCGTAGCGTTAAATGTAAAAAATATATTTATTACTGAATAAAATAGAATAAGCGTTCCGTACTACAGAAGACATCGTTAAAAATGTACGTAAAATACTATACTATTTAAACTGTGGAACGATACCTTCTATGCATAATTGTCTTTAAAATATTCCGGAACCATAAATAGACAGTTCATTTTTTTTTTCGGGAAGTTTTGGGAAATAAAAGGGTTTAATGATTTTTAACTAATAAAGATTGAACAATAAAGGGAGATAATTCACATTAATTAATGTTTGCGATGATCATGACGCGTTTCATTAATTAATGTTTGCGATGATGATGACGTGACACCGTACGGACAAGCATATTAATATATAGATAATAATAATAATAATAATAATAATAATAATAATAATAATAATAATAATAATAATAGAGAGACAAAGGATAAGACAAGAAAAGAAAAAGGGGAAGAGAAACAACTGCACGAAAGATTTATAAGGATGACAAAAGATGAAAATAACGAAAACACTTGGACATGGATGCGAAAAGGACACATAAGCCGAGAAACTGAATCCCCAATAATTGCAGTACAAGACAACTCGATAAGAACCAACCATATCAAAGCAAAGATCGACAAAACACAAGAAAACAGCAAATGCAGACTCTGTGGACAAAGAGATGAGACGATAAACCATATTATAAGTGAATACAGCAAACTGGCCCAAAAGGAATACAAGAACAGACACGACCAAGTGGGAAGAGTAGTACACTGGGAATTATGCAAACAACTGCATCTTGAATGCACAGACAAGTGGTACCAACATAAGCCGGCAACAGTACTTGAGAACGAGAATCACAAAGTCCTATAGGACATGGACATTCAAACTGATAAGCCCATCCAAGCAAGAAAACCGGATGTCGTAATAATTAACAAGAAAGAAAAATCCTGTCAAATCGTAGTTTCCAGCTGACCACAGGGTGAATATCAAAGTAAAAGAGAAACGGAGCAAATACACAGAGCTAGCCAGAGAGCTGAAAAGGATATGAAAGATGAAGAAAATCAAAATAATACCTATAATAGTAGGAGGAAGGAAAGACCGATGAACTGACCAAGCCTCAGCCGAATAAGTGCGAAGAGAATTGGGCCTTTGGGGAGGCTTAGTGCCACTCAAAACCAGGCAAAGACCAATAGCAAGCAGCTGTTACAATAATACAAATTTATTTGCAAATGTTATCGAAAGTGGTGGAGAGTACTGGAAGCCTGGGGAGACTTGTTGTCACTCAGCTTCCAGGGAACATCACAAGCTGTTTTCAGGAAAATCTCTGGAGACCTGCGTGAAAGCTCCTTGTGAGCCAATAATAATAATAATAATAATAATAATAATAATAATAATAATAATAATAATAATACTACGAAGACTTGACAAAGGAGATGAGAAAATTGTGAAAGTTGAAGAAGGTAGAAGTTGTGTCTGTTGTAATGGAATCCCTTGGGAATGTGACAAACGGATTTGACAAGTGGATTGAGAAAATTGTTTAAATACGTCAGAAGACTGTCTTGTTGGGAACCGCCAGAATCTTGTGAGAAAGGTTAGAAGAATGAGAAAATATGCTGGTAGCCTATGGTCATTTGTTATGATCCGCCTATCAGCATAAAATCGGCAATAACAACAGCAAGACACAAAATAATATGTGATAATTATAAACAGCGATTGGAGCCACAGAAAATGGTCATGAAAAGTTAAGGAGATAACTGTTGATGACGCGTGTGAAAACTCTCAGTGAGTCACGAATCATAAAATGAACACCCGGAAGAAGTGTAATATGATATTAATTCCGATACTGTAGAAGTCCACTTTCACAAAACCTCTGAACTCACAGCAGACATGAAACGCATGAAAATAATCACGAATGAAACCAATAGAAAAAAAGTAAAGAACGCAGACTGTAAGAATGTAAAAAAAAAAAAAAAAAAAAAAAAAAAACGGAAGAAGTAAACATATTCGCTCACTCATCTCAACAGGACTTAATGACCTTAATGGCTTATTTTATGCTGAGATGAAATATGTAATTACGACACTAAACATAGAAACAAAATCTTGCCAAAAGAGTGGATCGATAAAGCCCGGATGGGAAAGTAGATTGGAATTCCAAGTCAAATATACAAAGTTAAGCTTAATGAATGAATGGAGCCAAGATAATCAACAAATGAAAGATGACAAATTAAGATTATTTCAACCGTGAAGAACGAAAATAAACAGTACTAGTAAACAAGACTCAGATATAAATTCCTAAAACTAAACAGAGTTGTTGCGAATAATTAAATATGGTTTTACAATTTAAACGGAGTAACGAAAAGCAAAGGAGTAACAGAACACCGCAGAAACTAGATACTCAGGAGCAATACATGGGAAAAGCCACAAACCCGCGACAGGAATACGAAGTGGCTAAAAAAAAGGTTAAAGAAAGATTTTCAGAAAATTAAAGAAGAAATAGAAACCGAAACTAATCAGGATGCCTTCAAGAAGACTTTGAAGAAAATGGCAAACTGGAAAGTACATGAACACGACAGAATACATGTATTCTCGTTCAAGGAATTTACTACCTACATAAAAGACTAGCGCAAACCCCATAGCAGATAGTAAAAAGAGGATTATTCCAAGTAACTTCAAACCTATAACTAAACATGTTGAACATCTTAACGACACAACCTTATGAAGAGAACTACTGATCATCGTGAACTTCTCCTCAAGAATCAGAAAGAATGCCAGAAAGCATCAAAAAGAAGAAATGGCTTTGAGGGTAAGCCAAAACCAGAAAAAGACTGTTATACATATCTTGGAGCAACGACAAGAAAACATACAATGCAACCAGCCAAATATGGATGATTGAATTTAAAATTCCAGACA
>NC_136502.1:101206969-101271969 GCF_053919585.1 Euprymna scolopes
TATATATATATATATATATATATATATATATATATATATATATATATATATATATATATATATATACTAGCATGCGTGTCCGACGTTGCCCGGGTGTTTGGAGGTGTATGCTGAGCAAAAACAAAAAAAAAACAAAAAAACGGTCAATTTTTGTTAATTTGTCCCCTGTTATTACCCCTTAACATTTATTGTTTTGCGCTCAAATAAACTTATTAAGTTAGATCTATGTCTAAGGAACCTATATCTAAAGTTTCAAGGGTTTGGACTAAAAATTGTTGGATGAGTTTGGTAGAGTTCTCAAAAGTCAAATCGTTAAACTTTGACCCCTTACTCGCTAAATTTCTGGCCGAAATCCGGTCACATCGATTTTCCCAAATCTCAGTACCCTGTATATCAAATTTCGAGTCTGTAGACTTAAAATTGACAGAGTTATTGCGTATGGAAATGTACAAAGACACACACACACATACACACACACTTTCACTTTTATAGGCATAAAAATAATAGATAGATAGATAGATTTGTTTAACACAAATATATACGCATACATAAATATATATGGAAACAATTTTGTGTTTACTATAAACTTTTTTCGCAAATATTACGCAAGTATAAATCATGTAGAATATCTGCATAAATATAATTACAGGTAATAGTTAACTAAAGATGATTATCCCATTAAAAAACCGAAGCAACTAATAGGGAATTGATTAAAATGAATGTTTAAAACAATATGCAAACTAGCTAGATCGTTTGCTAGTGAATGCAATTCCACAACCAAGATATAAGAAAACTGTATTTTCTTTTTAAATAAATAGAAAAGTTTTTTTTTTAATATGAATATCGATACACACAAAAGAAAACCAGATTTATAGGAGTATATATATATATATATATATATATATATATATATATATATATATATATATATATATATATGATGGAAATAGTATTTCATCCAGGAAGTTTTGAAATAAAGACGAAACGTAACTCGGTTTGTTCCTTTTTATTTCTCTCTCTCTCTCTCTCTCTCTCTCTCTCTCTCTCTCTCTCTCTCTCTCTCTCTCTCTCTCTGTCATGGCTCATCGGCTTGGGATTATTAGCTGTTTGGATGACCGCGTCCCTTGTCGGATTTCTGTGCGGTTCACTTGATCTGTGTTGGTTAATAGAATTTCTTGTGTGCGGGGCGTTTGATCAGTTGGTAGAATGTTTGCCTCGCATGCAAGAGGTTCAAGTTTCGAATCCTAAGTTCGAATGTGTCTAACTGATGAGCCCAAATGAGTGTGAAACTCGAGTCTTGGACTTCCGATTCGTTGACTTGTGGGCTGCGACGTTATTTGGCTGTGGAATTTATTATATATAATCTCTCACATTCTGACATTCCTATCATAATTTACTCGCTTGGTTAGCATTGCTGGATGGCATCGTCCTTTCTAATTGAAACTCCTATTAGTGAGACATCGGCTTGGGGTTATTAGCTGGTTGGATGACAGCGTCCCTTGTCGAGACAAAGTAGGTCCATTTCACAGTCGGATTTCGGCGCGGGTGGCTTGATCTGTGTTGGTAAATAGAGTTTCTTGTTTTGCTCAGTTGGTCGAGTGCAAGAGGCTCGGGTTTCGAATCCTGATATCGAATGTGTCTTACTGATGAGGGCGAAACTCGAGTCTCGGACTTCCGATTCGTTGACTGTTATGGCTCTTGTGAGCTGCGATGTTGTTTGACTGTGGAATTTATTATATATAATCTCTCACATTCTGAATATATATATATATGTGTGTGTGTGTGTGTTTGTCCAAATAGTCTTGAAACAATCGTAACTAACAATAAAATACACTATTCGTTGCTATCAACCCATTCTTGTAAGTCTTGATTTTTGTTAAAACAATATATGAATGCTCAATTATGAAATATGATAATTTTGTAGCTTACAGTTTAAGTCATCTCTTTTTGACTTCAAAATTTATTGGCATATGAACGATTACTGAATTATATAAACCACAGTAAAATTCGAAATACTACAAATAAGACTATATATTTACAAATAAGACTATATATATATATATATATATATATATATATATATATATATATATATATATATATATATTCACACACACATACTCTTAGCCAAATTGAATATTGAAATGCTCAAATCTTTCATTTTATGGGACGAAACTTCATGAAAATTTGCAGCCTTTTTGAAGAATATAATGCTATTCCATGGTTAAAGTTTTATGACCTTTTGTAGAAACGAAGCGATATTTATAAACAAATAAAACATTTCTAAATTTGCCTACATTTTTATGTTTTGGTTTTGCTGCTTTGGGATGAATTTTGGTTAGGGTTTTTTTGCTTGGTTGTCTCCGCTGTGGCCTTGCCATATCACTAATATATGTATGTGTGTGTTTGTGTGCGTGTGTGTTTGTGTGCATATATATATATATATATATATATATATATATATATATATATATATATATATATATATATATATATATAATTAACATTAATAGACAGAATATAATCTTACCCAAACAAAAATTATATACAAATGCATATAATAAAAAAAAACATGCATATACATACTGTCTTTCAATATGCAGCATAATCACATTGACGCACCGATTCTCATTAGGTCATTGAAGTTAAGCAACGTTGAGCCTAATCAATAACCAGATGGGTAATTGGGGGGGGGTGGAGTCGACAACTCTCTTTAAAAGCTGAAAAATAAATAAATAACGCCGTTATCTCCCCTAATGGGGATGTACATACAACTGGAGACTGCTTATGAATTTTATACTCCTATGAAACTTCCTCTTCAGCGTAAGCTGGTTCAACCCACCTCGGGCGATTACGGTATGATACAGGTATCCTCCTACCTAAACCTATATATGTATACACCTATATATACAATCATAAGTACATGTACATGCATATATATATATAGGGGGTAGGACTGCCGACTGTCATCACGACGGTTCTAGGTTCGATCCTCGGCTTGGGAGAGGTGTTAGTCTAGCGGCACTGATGAGTTGTGAAACAACGAAACAGGTCTGTATGTTGATGACTAAAATATATTTTATATATATATATATATATATATATATATATATATATATATATATATATATATATATAGTGCAAAAACTTTGTTTAAATTCTAAGACTTACTTTTTCTTTTTTATAACTTTCGTTTATTTTTTCCTAGATTTTTTTCATTACAGCGGTTCCGTTAGCGGGAAGGCAATTTTACGATTTATGTGTCCATAAAAATGTCCTGTTGCCATCGACTTCTTCAGATGACTTTTCCGTTAGATCTTAACAACAGAAAGTATATTTTTTACATGATAGACATGGTATTCGGGTAAAAAAGAATTCCAAAGCCATGTACGTATATATATATATATATATATATATATATATATATATATATATATATATATATATATATATATATATATATATATATATATAGTCATTCAATGAATTTAAAAATTTATGATGTGAAATTACTCAAAATACAGTTTTGATCATTTTACCACACTTCAAAGACATTCACTTCAATTTGGATGTTAACTTTTATATCCTTTTCTTTAACTTCCCTTACTCTATGACTTTTAATTACTCAATCAATTTTTAATTGTGATTTTCCATGTCTCACTGACTTTAGCAATTAAGGTGTAAACCATTATAACTATTTGCTAATATTTTCTCCTCTGAAGAGATGCTAGACATCGAGATCCTATAGTTTAAGGAGTTAAAATGTTTCTAATTCTTTGTCTTACATAGAATAATAAAATCTTTTGATCTGAAACTCAAACATTTCACGTCATGAATTTTATAAATTCATTGAATGACTAAAATTTGATTTATTTGCTCTATCTTGTATATCGAGCAATTCTTATTTAGGTGGGATAATAATTATAGAATATTGCTGCCAGTAATATTTTGTAAATCTTATAATCACAGGTTTCCATGCCAGCTGATTGTTGGATAATTTTATTCTGAAGAATATATATATATATATATATATATATATATATATATATATATATATATATATATATATATACCGTTCACATTCACCTTTCACGATAAAGATAGAACCCAGAATTAGATAGAATCGAGCAATTGCATCGACAACGGACAAAGTGGGTTTCGATGTCTGCATCTCATCAGTGACGTGCTCCGGCATAGGCGCGAACAATATATATATATATATATATATATATATATATATATATATATATATATATATATATATATATACATATATACATATATATATATATATATATATATATATATGTATATATATATATATATATGCGCCTTACTAGTCTTTGATAAAGGGTATTACCACAAGAATAACTAGATAGACAAAAGTGAAGTATGTGTTCTGGCAGATACTGCAAGCAAAGACCATATGTGGAGGCAACCCCACATATAAGACCTTGGTCAATGTAGGGGCAACCCTTCATACCAATTGTCACTATCCAGCTCCCCTAATCCCCGGGGAGTTGGTCCCCATTTCCCCTTCACTCCTCACATTAAAAATCGGCCTTGTGTCTAATTTGCTCGGTGGGGGAACAAATAAATACCGCCTTCGGGCCAAGATCAAAGTGTAGTATCTGTTCCGGCAGATACTGCAAGCAAAGACCATATGTGGGGGAAACCCCACATATAAGACCTTTGTCAATGTAGGGGCAACCCTTCATACCAATTGTCACTATCTAGCTCCCCTACTTCCCGGGGAGTTGACTCCCATTTCCCCTTCCATTCTGTCTCCTCTGGGATCTTCCGACCACGCAGTTGTATCAGTTAAGATAAAAACGAAATGCAATAAGCCTGGAGATGTACCTCTCTACCGTACTGTATATCGATACTCTACCGCTGACTGGGATAGCTTCCGTACACTTATATCTTATCTACCTCTGAATTCGATGTAACAAAAAGGTGTGTCCTCCATAGTATCAGACCTGACCGAATGGCTAATTGTAGCGATAGACCGATTCATACCATCAAAAAAATTCCAACAAAAACCTAGCAGCCATCCATGGTTCTCTCCAGAATGTGCTGCTGCCATTGCGCACAGAAATAACTTTTTCCATAGCTACCAACGTAATAGATGCACTGAGACTGAAGCTGCCTTCAGGACTGCCAGTACCCACTGTAAAAGAGTAATAAAAAATGCAAGAGAGCTATATGCTCAGTCCGTTAAATCCAAAGTAGCTGAGCAGCGGCTTGGTTCACACCAGTTTTGGCAAATAGCAAACAAGATCCTGAACAGAAGTGTGCGCTCTATCCCAACCATCATCAATGGACCTGAGGTCATCTCGTTAGCATCAGACAAGGCCAAACTATTTGCCAAGAACTTTGCAGCTAATTCTACCCTATGCGACGAAGGCCATCAACTCCCCGTATTTCCTCCTATAACGGAAAACACGCTCTGTAACATACAAATATCTGTGCGTGATGTCGCCAAGCTAATCAAGAACCTTGATTCCAGTAAAGCAACTGGCCCTGACAGCATTCCAATCATTGTGCTGAAAAAGCTTCAACTAGAACTTGCCCCCATACTTAAAAAACTGTTTAAGCGTTGCCTTAAAGAGAAATGCTTCCCAACACCCTGGAAAACCTCATCAGTATGCCGTGTATTTATGAACTCAGGTGAAAAGTCCTCTCCCTCTAAGTACAGACCAATAAGTCTCCTGTGTGTCCTTAACCCTGATCTAATAATTATTTTTTAAAAAAACAAACATTTTCACCTGGTCAAAATGATAAGACCACTTTAATAAAATCGGCTAGTTTGAAAAAATGAATACGAAAAGCTTTCTATGTTATTAAAAACAACTTGTTAGTGGATAAAAAACATCTTACTAAATTATAAATGGCAAAAGGGAAACCATTATCAGAGTTTGAAAGGGGAAGGATCTTTGAGCTTAATAGGGGTCGACTCTCCCATAGATCCATTGCAAATGAAGTGAATCGTAGCAAAACTGTCATCACAAATTTTTTAAGAAATCTAGATCAATATGGGCACAAAAAGAGTCCAGGTCGACCAAAAAAAAAAAAAATAACCCCATCACTGGATCGCCGTATAAAAAGAAGTTTTAAAAAAAACTCCAGTATGAGCTCAAGTCGATTGAAAAGCCAAACAGGAGCAGAATGTAGTCCTAAAATCATCAGAAGGCATTTCAAAATGAAGGGTTTCAATCATTTAAAGAGACTGCAGAAACCACGTCTACTTGAACAGCACAAAACTAATCGACTTAAATATGCTGCCAAATACCAGACTTGGGATGAAGAGAAGTGGGAAAATGTAATGAAGGTCCACATTTGTGTGGAAGAAATTGGATTTTCCAGCAAGACAACGCTGCGATACACACTTCTCGACAAGCACGAGAATACTTTTCTTCAAATAATATAAAATTGTTAGATCATCCAGCATGATATCCGGACATCAATCCCATTGAAAATCTTTGGTGATGGATGGCAAAAGAAGTGTTCAAGGATGGAACCCAGTATGATTCGATAAAGGAACTTTCTGATTCAGTTTTCAGTACATGAGATAAAATTCCTTCGCTACTGATAAAAAACTTAGTCGCAAGCATGCCGAAGAGAATTTTTGAAGTAATTCGTAATAATGAAGGCTATACTATATACTGAGACCCTTTTTAGTAATTTATAATTGCTTTTTGTTAAATAAATTATCAGTGGTCTTATCATTTTGACCAGGTGAAAATGTTTGTTTTTAAAAAATAATTATTAGATCGGTTTCGAATGAAGCAAATTTCATTTTTTTCCATCATATTTTCCCTTTTGGCAATGGTTTCAACCATTTGTTTGATTAAAAATTCGATATGCGTAAATGCCTACTTTTTTAAGTGGTCTTATGATTTTGACCAGGACTATATATATATATATATATATATATATATATATATATATATATATATATATATATATATATATATATATGGGGGGTGTAATAGCTGTATAGATTGGTTTCCTAGATGTGAAATCAATGAAACCCCTGTGATTATTAAAGAGTGCCAAATAGAGGAAAAAGATAGTATATAGTCTGCTTATCATATAAACATTATTGGTTACATATATGCATACATGTTTCAGTGAAATCTCAATTCAAACAAACCTCATCAGACCAAAAAAGGGGGCGATATTTAAACGAAAGTTCAGATTACATTCGTTTTTATGGAATATATTCCGATGTGGTTTATGCTCTGAAAGAAATGAGGGGTATAGTTTGTGAATGAACAGAAGAGGTTTTGGAGGAAGCTTGATACGGGAGTAGGGAGGGTAAGAAAGAGGGGGAAGGACGATCCCGTGTGGTCAAGCTGTTGCAACTGGGAAGTATTGGTTCCATTTTAATTTGGCGGTTGTTTATTGGCCAAAGTTTTTGCGTTGATCTGAAGTAATATACCCTCATCATTGTTACTTCCCTATCTTAGGTCTTTATGGTTGATTTTTCTTTTTTTGTGGCGACTTCCCTATCTATACATAGATACATACACATATATATATATATATATATATACATGTGTGTGTGTGTGTGTGTGTGTGTGTGTGTGTACAAAATTTCATCCGGATCGGCCCAGTTGTTTCTGAAAATGTGGGACAGATATATAAACTAACCCGGAAGGCAGACTAAGAGAAATATAATATACATTTAGAACTTACGAATTCATTCTTCCATACAAAAACGATGGCAAAGAAATGAGTGAAAACTAAAGTTCAGATACATGATATCGGGTTTCTTCTTGGCACATTTTCTCGTTAATCTCACACGTCATTGTATATCACTTTAGATGAATATGAGTTATTTGTTCTGTCGGCGTTAGATGTACGAATGGCCTCACTCCAGATCAAACTTCTGTGTCCTGGTCATTCATTCACCTAGTTTACGATATGAAAGTTTTTAACCTTGAAAACTATATTAAAACACATTTAATCCCAAATCTTTCATTGGAAAACTATTTTGCCAGTAAGTCGTCAATTAATCTCTTGTAATCACTGAATTAGTTTTGTTTCCAAGAATTCACGCTGGTCCTAAATATAATTTTCGGGCTCACCAGTTGCTTACCATGAAAAAGTGTTTCGAGGATTTATAAACAAAACAGTATCTTATATAATGGCTCCTCAGCAGTGTTGATCAAATACCACCTCCTTTAAAAACAAAAAATAAACAAAAACGTTTTGCGTGTGTACTGCGTCAAACAGACATGATCAGCATTTAATAATAAAGTAAGGCCTTCAATATTCCCTTCAAATCTGTACTAGTAGTTCTGCTTGATGTATTAAGTACATGTTGTGGATGGAAAAGTGAATACTTGTCATGTCATAAGACAGTCCTATTCGTCGGGTGTGAAGCGTGTAAAAAATTTGTATTTCGATATACTGATGAGCTTGCCCAGTTGTGCAAAATTATAATTAGTGAACTATTATATACTTATATGTTACCATCAAGATCGAAACAATTGCATGCAAGGAAGGAACAACATTTTGTAAATGAGTAAGCACACGATTTTTACGTGCTATATATATATATACATATATATATATATATATATATATATATATGTATATATATGTATATATATATATATGTGTGGGGGGGTGTAACGTGACTGTTACACTTAAACCGTGTTCGTTAAAGTTCAAAGCTTTCTCAGACCCCTCCCACGCACTCTGGCACAGTCGAAAAGGAACACACACACACACACACACATGAAATTAATAAATCCAACTTAGCTTTTCTTTCTTTTTTTTTAACACAGCTCATTTATTACCGTTTTTCTTTCTCCCCATCTCGAGACCAGCTTAAAAATCTCTCGCTACTACTGTGGGGACACATGTCCATCTCACCTGGATATTTCCTTTTTTCTTTCTGCTCCACTAAACGCCGACCGTAGACAGCCATTTCTCGTCTTCGACTTTACCCCCCCCCTCCTTTTTTTCAATCGCATTCTTCTTTTCCATGACTACGTGGTGTCCATTTTTCTGTTGCTCCTCACGCCAGCTTCTTCACACTTCCTAATTTGCATATGTGTTTTTTTTTCGGCAAGCCAGCTATCTTACAGCTTCTGCTGATAATTGGGAAGTGATAAACAAATTAGCGTATGAAAAGAGATGCACTTTGCGTAAACAAATTGAGCTTATGTATTTGGACAATGTCAAAACATTATTAATTCTTTGCCCTCATAGCAGCAGCCATATAGCACAACGTTTAGAAGCTCGGACTGTTGTTTGGTCTATCGGGTTTCGATCCTGGCTTGAAGTGGTTGCATGTCTAGCCGCACTGATGAGCCGTGAAACAGCGAAGCAGTACTGTATGTGGAGATGAATAGTTTTTATTTAACAATCAGTTGTTATGGAGACGTGAGATTGTAGGTTTACAAAATATTACTGGCAGTAATATTCTATAAGTTATCCCATCTAAACAGGAATTACCCTGCACTGATGATTCTCGAAAGGATTAAACACTAGTGTCTATAGGTATTTAATAAATAGTAATTATTTATGTCAGCCCCTTGAAGAAATTCGTTTCCAGTCGTTGAGCACTTTACACTTGTAATAAAGTCGGCCACTTTAGCTACCATGCGAAGATCATGATATTATAATCATTAGATCACTCTGACAGACATTAAAGACATTTAAAAAAGAAATAAATATTTAAATTTTAACGATATTTCTCGCGATTGAGGGTGGCCGTTTGGATTTGGTTTTTGCTAATGGGGTCAGAGATGGCTTTGTTGTCGGGTTCGAATTTCCTGACCGCCGGTAATCGTAACACTCTTCACTGCTGATTCCCGAAAGGATGAGTCAGTAGGTATTTAATAATTATTATAGTAAATAACTATATATATATATATATATATATATATATATATATATATATATATATGATGATTGCAACGTCTTGTCAGACGAGTACCACTCTCTCAGACATTTAAAATCCATGAGCCCAAATGTCTGAGGGAGTATCTATACAAAGATGATGTTACAGAGTCTTAGCTTTGTACGACAGCTAAGTCTCTCTCTCGGTTCAAAATGTTGAGATCCAGCAACAAGCAAGAGCAAGATAGCCAGCAACAAATTAAACTGCAGACCAGCTTAATGCGGGTACTGGTCTCCCGCTTTATGGTTTTTCAAATCAGAGATTTGCTTCTCATAGA
Organism: Euprymna scolopes; assembly: GCF_053919585.1. Taxonomy (NCBI): domain Eukaryota; kingdom Metazoa; phylum Mollusca; class Cephalopoda; order Sepiida; family Sepiolidae; genus Euprymna; species Euprymna scolopes. Next base: position 101,217,166 of record NC_136502.1, read on the forward strand.
AAGGTTGCCTTCACCACGGCTTACGGGAGCCCTTTCCACCCCAATACACATATACACACACACAAATATACACGGTGTTAGTTGGCCATTGACTCAGAAAAAGAGTTCATTCGCCCTTTGGAAGGTCTTGTTTTTAATCCTTCAGGGAGACTAGCCGCCCTCCTCACCAAACAAGTCTGGTGGGGGAACCAGTTTAGTCGCCGATGACCCGACCATGAGGCAGGTAGTACTGGGTTACATCGTACCAGTAGCATATGACATGACTTGAAATTAATATATATATATATATATACATACATACATACATACATATATGTGTGTGTACATATTTTTTTAAGTAAACAAATGACATTATATCACGACAATAACAGAGCTATTGTAATATGACCTCATGAGGCGATAAATATTTCCAGTTACATTGAAAGCTAATCCTAAAATGACAATTTTAAATCATTTAAGAAGTAACTTCCAATGCAAACGGAAGTATGCATCACCCGATGAGGTCACATTTTTTATTGAAACAGTACAATATCTCTGTTATTGTCGTGATATAATGTAACTTGTTTATTTAAAAGTATATATATATCTATAAAACTTAAATGACCTTGTAACGGGTGTTGTAACTCAACATCCAGTTTACAACCTACAGCTGCGTATGCGTACATAAACATAAACCCATAACAGCGTAAACAAATAAACACAAATCGCTGGACCGGTTTCGTTCGAACAAACGGACGTCCTGAGAAAAGCAAATAGCTTAAATTTATTGAATAAAAAAACTTCAAGATATGAGAATCAAACACAAAACGTGATTACAAATAATACGCATAATCATCGACCTGTTTCATATATGCGATATATATTATGCTAAATAATCAACACGACAATAAACGTATTGTTTTACTGTGTACGTTTTCAGCGTCCCAATTTTTTTTTTCGTTAATACTTTCTGCTTGTTTTTACATCATTCATTTCCGTATTACGTTTAAGTTATTTTAACGCAATTTTCTTACAAATAAATCTACTTTTACCCGTTGATAAGCATAAGAGCATTTTACAACGGCGATTTGCCCAACCGCCTTCCTTTTTTTTTAAATTTATTCTCCATTTTTAATACCCCTTTCTTAAAAACATTCATATATTTTTTACACTACCAATATAAATTAATAAACCCGAAAATATGTTTTTTTTTAATTGCGTTACAAATGAATAATCAACGCGACAATAAAACGTATTGTTTTACTGTGTACATTTTCAGCGTCCAAATTGTTTCTGTTTTTTTTCGCGTTTAAATTAAAAGATATATCAAAATTTGAATTTAACTTGAAGTATTATGGTATCTGTTCAGTGCACATTTACATATAAGTATGACAAACCACTTATAATTCAATGGCTGTAAGTTTTTTTTTTTTTCAAAACTAAACAATTATAATAAACAGAACGACTCATAGAAATCTATCTATATTCTTTTTTCATTCTAATAGAAATGTGTCCGTTATGTCACAAAAAACTATTTTCTTTACGTCACAAGTGTCACGCTCACACATTACATTAATTCTATAGCTAATATAACATATTGACCTAACGGGTCACGTGTAGTCTAACATATACTCTTTATTTGTTTTTATATAAGCAGTACTATGTTGCTACATAGTCATGAGCATGTTTCGGTCAGCTAGTTACCAGTAACTAAAGACATATATATCTTTGCATGTACATATGTATATATGTATATGTATGTGTACATACATTATTTTTAAAATATAATTATCCACTGACTCGTGTTTCGTCGTCCACGACTCATCAGAGTGGCTGAATCTAGCGAGATTCGAAATCGGCACCTCGTGATAAGAACCCTAAACCTCTACCACGCGGCTAACTTTGCCGGGCTACTAAATGTATCACTTTTACGTAGATGTTTTTATTTGTTTTTGTTAGCGATACTTTCTTGAATGAATTCAAGTATTTATACGAAAGTGCATTTTTACCTAAATGCTTGTTGGGAATAATTTTCCCATTGACTAATCTGATACCCCCTTTAATGGGGAGCGGTATATATATGTCATTTTTAAAATATAATTATCCACTGACACGTATTTTGTCGTCCACGATTCATCAGAGTGGCTGAATCTAGCGAGATGTGTGTGGATACTTTCAGGTCAATTATTTAGACTTATTTTATATCTTGACTTATTTTATCTTGTGCCGCTTATCTTATATTTTTGATATTCTTTACATTTTGATTTTGTAGTTTTACTTTAAGCACTTTCATCCCACTATTGTTAACATTATTAATGAATATAATTATAATTAAAAATTATCATTATCAATCATCATAAATATCACAGCCACCAACATGTTTACCTTCATTACCTTCTATTTTGAATCATCATTATCACAACTAGAGTTGACGATTATATCTAAGCATGGAGATAAATTATATATATACATTTCGAAATTTTATTCTTATAGCTATACAACTTTTAAAGCTCCGTGTAGTAAATAAGAAAAAAGGCTATGATGAGAGATATGAATAAAGATGAAGAGTTGGCAGAGGTTGGGGACGAATAAGGAGAAAAACATGCCTTAGAATCACTACCAATAAATTATTTATGGTTTCTCCTTTTCTTTCTTCCTCTCTCCCTTCTTTCTTTCTTTCTTTTCTTTTCTCCGTTGTGCCTTTTCCTTTTATTTTATCTCTTAACCTCTTCATTAATCTGTGTAGGGATGATAGACATGGGGCGAGGATATACAAGAGGGCAACCGTGCATTTTAATTTGACCACATAAAAATCCTAGTCAAATTAAAAGCATTTTTATAACTGAATAACCCTTATACATGAAACTCCTTTTAGCATAAAAATGTTAAATCCACATTCGCCTTCTGTTTGAACCAATACACACAAGTATGTTTAAGATTTAGGGCGGCCATCACACACACATACGAATACTATTCTTTCTAATCTTCCATTACCTCTATCTCGATTATTAAACCCCCATACTTTCCCATTCGTTCCTTTATCTAAACACAGATTTAGATCCGCATCTCTGTTAGGTCTTATTTACATACAACCAAATCTTATTTTTCACAACATTTGATGGAACCTCCTGATATAAACTCCCTGTGACGAGGAAGATCCGATATTTTCATTGCAAACTTTGCTTTCGTACAAGCGGTATCGTCTGAAGTAACTAGCTGATCGAAACATGCCCATGAGTGTGCAGCAACATATTGCTGCTTCTGTAAAAACAAATCTTACTCCACTTCGGCATTGAGTACTTTTGTATTAGCTTAATTTAACTTTATTGGAGAACTATAACCTCAGATTATATATATATATATATATATATATATATATATATATATATATATATATATATATATATATATATATATATGCTGATTCCTACGCTCTGATGAGAAGGAAAGTATTTCTTCGAAACTCCGTGGATTAAGGACTATCCACTTATCAAGTGTTTCCTTTTCAGATTAAATGTTTTTTTACATGTTTTATTAACTGTTTGCTCTTATATATATATATATATATATATATATATATATATATATATATATATATATATATATGATGATGATTGCAACATCTTGTCAGATAAGTGCCACTCCCTCAGACACTTAAAGTCCATGAGCCCAAAAATGACTTCCATCGCCACAGGAACATTTTAATAGACAAATGCCAGAGGGAGTATATATATATATATATATATATATATATATATATATATATATATATATATATATATATAGTAATTTATAAAATATATATGGCGATTAAGCTACACTGCATATTCTGCGTTTCAACGACTATAGGATTCGTCAGGCTTATGCGCGAATTCTGTGGTTGCTTCTTGTTTTTATATATGTTGAGGATTTCTAGTTAGCCAATCAGCTTTCTAGTATCCACCGCGCCCCTTCCTATCAGCCAATGGGCATGCATTTTATCGAACAAAGGATCTGTTTTAGAACTAGGTTAGTGGTTTAGGTAGATCTTTTCCTTCCTTTTTATATATATATATATATATATATATATATATACCTATGTGTACACACATACATACATGCATATATATATATATATATATATATGTGTGTGTGTGTGTGTGTGTGTGTGTGTGTGATCGTTTATGTATATTCATGTTTATTTAATTTATTTTATTTATTTGTTTGTTTTCTATTGTTCTTGTTAGTTTTAAAGCTATTTTGTATCGCTATCCTAGAGTAAGTTTAATTTTGTGAACACAGTTGTTTGCTATTTCTCGTCTACAGTTTAATAGATTTTGAGGTTCTTTAAAGTACAGGATAGAAAATTTTTCATGGAGGCATAATTTACATGGGTCGTCTAAATGTCTGCACGTGGTAGCTTGTCTCATTATTTTCCATTCGACTACCGGCGAATGTCCGCTTTCTTTGAGTTCCCAGTATTTATTCGCTAGTGTTGTTTTTATACGGTGTTTTTTATTTTTTAATGTACTTTTGTGGTCATAGTATCGGGTTTTGAAATCTAAGGAAGTCATGCCTATGTAATATTTCTTGTTATTCGGGTTTTCTTTCGCAAATATTGTTGCTTGATAAACTACACTTTTTGTTAGACATTTATTTTGGACTGGGCAAAGTGTGCGGTGTCTACAATTGCATTTGTCTTGTTCGTTATTAGTATTTTTATTTATGGTATGGTTGTTCTTGTCCGGGGTTGGTTTGTTATTATTATTATTATTATTATTATTATTATTATTATTATTATTATTATTATTATTATTATTATTATTATTATTTCTGCTAGTGTTGGTTTTATTTCTGTCATGGTGTCTACTTTTTTATTGTTTATTTTGTTGTTGTTTACATTGTTTTCATTTAGTATTTTGCTATTATGTGCTTTAATCATCATCTCTAAATTTTCGCAACAACTGTAAGATAACTTCAAGGTATTTTTATTGAAGATTTTGTGTAAGGGGTTGGTTGTGGGAAAGTGTTTTTCAATAAGATCTAGAAATTTCTTGCCAAGTTTTGTTTTTAACATTTGATTGTATGGGGCGGTATACCAAATTATAGTCCTTTTTCTTCTATTTTTAATTTTATTATAGTTGTTGGTGTTTTGTTGCTTATATTTGATATCGATATTTTTGTATCCACTATTTTTTAGGGTTGTTTCGTAGATATTGGTTGACCTGTTAAATGCATTTTCATCGCTTGAGTTATTACTGAGTCTACTTACGATCGAAACTTACGATTAAAACTAACAATAAAAATAGAAAACAAACAAATAAATAAAATAAATTAAATAAACATGAATATACATAAACGATCACACATATATGTATATATATATGTGTATATATATGTGCATGTATGTATGTGTGTACACATAGGTATATTTATATATATATATATATATATATATATATATATATATATATATATATATAAAGGAAGGAAAAGATCTACCTAAACCACTAACCTAGTTCTAAAACAGATCCTTTGTTCGATAAAATGCATGCCCATTGGCTGATAGGAGGGGGCGCTGTGGATACTAGAAAGCTGATTGGCTTACTAGAAATCCTCAACATATATAAAAACAAGAAGCAACCACAGAATTCGCGCATCAGACTGACGAATCCTATAGTGGATGAAACGCAGAATATTCAGTGTAGCTTAATCGCCATATATATTTTATAAATTACTAACTAGCTCTACCTACGTATTGAGCACTTTTCAAGTAAATACTTAAAGTTTACGCATAAATCTATACTTTCGTATATTAAATTTATGTGAGTAAATGAAGTAGTTATATATATATATATATATATATATAACTATTTCACATATATATATATATATATATATATATATATATATATATAAGACAAACTGTTATAATTTTTCACTTTTGTTTCATTTTACTTTAACCGAACTTCTCAAAAATCAAAGGCCCCCTTCCTACAGGCTAACACTTAATCTCTATATGAGATACATGGATATTCAAATATTCCATTAAAGTTCTCCTTTACATTTCAAACACTAAGGTAAAGAAGTTGGGAACATAAATTTCCTCTCCTCAAATAACCATTTAAATATGTTATTATATATCTTTCTTGTGGTCTATTGGTCTCACTGGATTCCAGGACAAAAATTCATTTTATCTGATGGAATATCCAGCTTTGTTATTTGTAACATCACTTGGAAAAGATGCACCATTTCTCGTGGGTTATTCATACAGAAGAGATCTTATTTGAGCTCCAAATACAAAATGTGATTTTGAATATTTAGTCAAGGTTTACTTTTAGGGAAAAGTATCCTCATGTCAGGTTGACCTTACAAACCCTGTACAGAGAGACCTTAAACACATGAGGACAGTGGCTAATAGGCATTCAAATTATCTCCTAATTGTGTGTGTTTGTATAATATTTCTATTAAGAATGGAATGTAATTTATATTTTTCTATAATTCAGCAGAGACCTTTCAGGAAAATGCAAACATTAAAATGAATATATCTTCAAATTAATACAAAATAAATCTAGTTACTAAGGCATTATATTGCATAACTGTGCTTATCTATTTCCTCGTAGATGAACTCTCTCTCTCTCTCTCTCTCTCTCTCTCTCTCTCTCTCTCTCTCTCTCTCTCTCTCTCTCTCTCTGATATTGTATCCAGTCCCCTCGTCTGATTCCCTCTTTAACACGGTAAGTTTGGGAAAAGGTGTTATAAATAAAAAACTGGATAAAATACTGTTAAAAACTCGCTAAATATATGTTACCGTGACATAGCTTGACATATATTCGGCGGGTTTTTAATAATATTTTCTCTAGTTTTTTTTTTTATTTATAACTCCTTTTCCCATACTTACCGTGTTAAAGAGGGAGTGAGGCGCCATCTTGAATTTTCCAATACATCGGTAAACACTGTATGTTTTTCGAGCTGAATAAACATGTTACATTGAATAAAAACACGAAAAATATATCCAGTTTGGTAGAAAAGTAACTTATCTTGCCTTTGATAACATTTATTTGTTATATATTTGTTTTTTGACAACTTTTTCCAAATCTATGTGTACAGTAATACAAACCCGTTTTTCGAGCTGAATTAATATGTTACATTGAATAAAAACATGAAAAATATATCCAGTTTGGTAGAAAAGTAACTTATCTTGCCTTTGATAACATTTATTTGTTATATATTTGTTTTTTGACAACTTTTTCGAATCTATGTGTACAGTAATACAAACCCGAAATGAATTTTAAGACCACGAGTGAACGCGCGTTTTTTTTTTAATTTAGTTTCATATATATATATATATATATATATATATATATATATATATATATATATATATATATATATATATATATATATATATATATATATAAGTATTTTTAAATTTTATCTTTCTAGCTTTAAAAAAAAGTTTTAAAATTTTATCAGCCGGCATAATTTATTTTTAAATATTGAAAAATTTCAGGAAAATTAATTTTTGCTAGATTTTTAAAACATGAGTGTCAACAGCTTTAAAAAATCGTCTCTTCAAAAGAACGTGTTTTAAAGAGTCGATGTTGTCTCGCATTTTCATTAGTTTTGTATGCTGTAAAAAGTTTTTTTTTAATATTAGCAATTTATTTGAAGCTTTTTCTTTTGATGATAATATTGAATTAAATTATAGTTACATCGTGTTAAATACAGGGGGAGCACGTTAAAACTTACTTTGCTGAATGGAGATATCCACGAGTGACTACTGGTGATTACCGGTGTCAAGCAACTAAGGGACTATCCGTGATGACGTCAGCAGATTAAATTATTTTTGCCCACCGGCCATCTTGTCTTTTAAGACGGTCTTAGTAGTAGTACTAATAGTCTGTCCTTTGGAGGACAGCGTTTGTTTTCGTGTTGTGTGTACGTGTGTGCGGCTAGCGCCAGAATGGCGGTCGTGGTGTCGGAGGTTGGATTGTGATGGCTGGTGTAAGCTTCGTAATTTTGTAATTTGTAAATGGCAAGTTAGGGAAAAAATGGACCCTTCCAAGGTGGACAATAAATAAGGGCATAATATTTTATGGTAAATTTAAGAACGTAGGAACCATAGTTTTTTAGGAGATGTGATTATTGGATTAACCAATCAGAAACCGTCTGTGGCACACACATCTCTGTTTTTATAGATATATAGATTAGTAAAATATCAATATTTCACTAAATATGTCACAAAAAAATAAAAATTGTATAATCAAATGACTGTTTCAAGGTTAGTTATTTCCCAAAATTTTATTCAAATTCATGCGATATTTACAAAGTTATGACATTTTATTCTGTCCATCGCTTTATTACAGGTCTCTTAAAATGTTGTATTCGGGCAAAAATACAATGTCTAATCATGAAAACTTTACTTTTTATTATATTTTTCTGTTAAAGAATAAACAAAAGCACATCCTATGTGCTAAGCCTCAAATAAATAAATTATTTATCGCCATAGCCACCATTTTTTAAAATAAATTTAAACAACTTTTTGTCCCCCGAAGATGTCAATTGTTTGATCTGAAAAGGAGTTATGGTTCTGGCGACGTCAACTACTTCTCTCCACAGGGCATCCTTTGAAGTAAATTGCTCTCCTCCCTCATAAACACCTCTTTTCAATATTGACCAGAGATGTTCAATTGGGTTAAGATCCAGAGAACACGGTGGCCTTCTCCAAAGAAGCCCATAGATTCAAGGAAGGCTGCAGAATGGGATGGTGCATTGTCATGCATAAAAATCATTTGAAAGCGACGTGACGATGGTAGGTCATCTAGTTATGATGACAAATGTTTATCCAAAAAGGCCGCGTACGCATTGCTGGTAAGTTTTACATCTTTTGGAACACGGAATGGTCCAACCAACTTATTCCCAATGATTCCCGCCTAAAACATGATGCCTCCATCTCCTTATTGGCGATGTGCTCTGTAAGCGGTTGGAGTTCCGTTCGAATTCTAAACTTTGGTCCATCCATCCGGACCGTTAAGAGTAGCACGGGTCTCATCTGTAAATAGGACATGCTGGAAATCCATTTCATGTAATTCTGTGCCCAAACCATTCGTTTTTCCCTATGTTGTTTGCTCAATGGAGGCCTTGGAATAGTTTTGATGTTCCTTTACATCTCATTCAACACATTACATCGGACCTGCCTGGATCTTGGAGCGATTCTAACTCTTGTAAAAATGGAAGCACTACTTTTCTGAATATCACGATGTGAAAGGTTTCTCCTGGTGCCCTTATCCTTTTTGGATTTTGTGTTGGGATTGTTCACGAATGAAGCTAAAGTTCTTGGATCCCTTTCCAGCTCCATAGCTACATTTTTGATGAACAATCCTTCTGCGAGTCCAGCCAAAAACCCTTCCTTTTCGATAACCGTTTTTGGCATTTTAAAGGGCCTGAAATAAAGCGATGGACAATATAAATTACTTGATAATAAACTGTCATAACTTCGTGGATATCGCATGGATTAGAATAAAATTTTGAGAAATAACTAACCTTGAAACAGTCATTTGATGATACAATTTTCAATTTTTTGTGACATATATTTAGTGAAATATTAATATTTTACTAATCTGCAATAAAACGATTGACGCACTTTATATATATATATATATATATATATATATATATATATATATATATATATAGAGAGAGAGAGAGAGAGAGAGAGAGAGAGAGAGAGAGAGAGAGAGAGAGAGATTTTTTTGTTTTGCGATACTTTTTGAATGAATTCAATTATTTATAGGAAAGTGCATTTTCACTTAAATGCGAGCTGGGAATAATTTTCACTTTGACCAATTTGGTACCCCCAAATGGGGAGCGGCATATATATTGTTAAAATATAATTTTCTATAATTGTCTCGTCGTCTACAACTCATCAGAGTGACTGAATCCAACGAGATTCGAAATCGAGACCCCATGGTAGCCTCGTGGTAGAGGTTTACGCTTCTTACAGTGGGGTGCTGATTTAGAATCTCGCTAGATTCAGCCACTCTTTTTATATATCTGGGAATACTATGGTCTTTTGAATATTCAGTAAGGGTTTACTTAGAGTGAAAAGTATCCTCGTGCCAGGTTGCTCTGACAAACGTCTATACAGAGAAACCTTAGACACTCGACAATAGTGTCTAGTAGGCATTCAAGTTCTCTCCAGTATGCATTCAGAAAGGTCGCATAATATCATGCATAAACGGGAGAATAATACGCAAAAACAAAACATTGCTCCAGACTTTCGAATTGAATGTTATTACACCCGGGCAACCCCCGATATCTTTGCTGAACTATTTATTAACCTCGCCCTGATAGTGGCGGGAGGATGGGGGCGATCTTGCAAGGCTTGAATTCTCTTGTAATGGTTCAGGGGTATTAACTTGCTTGTCTGTGTTCTCCGGCAGACAACGATAGTACTTTTTTCTTTTTTTCTTCTTCTTCTTCTTCTGTCTTCATAACTTGATAGAGATCTTATCCTTTTCTTTTTACCGTATCAACACTGGTCAAATCAAATTACTTTCTTAATAGGTAAACATATTCACCTGAAACTCTACGCACGCGTCGCTTCTTTTCTTTTCTTGGAGTCTGGGCTGTGTTGGGATTGGAAGGGACGATAGGTTCTAATCATTTCAAAAGACGAGAATAAAATATCCATAATAAATATGAACATAATTACGGCTTTTCTTTGGAATTATGGTTCTTACAACAAATTATATTCTTTCTAAAAGGAAAAAGATTGTGTGTGTGTGTGTGTGTGTGTGTGTGTGTGTGTGTGTGTGTGTGTGTGTGTGTGTGTGTGTGAGAAAAAGAAAATTTGAATGAGGGAAATAATCTACTGCGACGATTAATTTTCCTTGGCATCAGTCCAGCATCAGTCTAGCCTTTATATATATATATATATATATATATATATATATATATATATATATATATATATATATATATATATATATATATATATGTGTGTGTGTGTGTGTGTGTGTGTGTGTGTGTGTGTGTTATCGGTCCATTATCTTCCGCACCAACAATTCTTTCTAAAACGTTATGCTTTCACCGATGCGCCCTCTGGGCTACCACACATACGTCCGTTAGTCTTTACAGTATTAATATTTACTTTTGTTTTGTCAACCACTGATTTCAGTAAGAATTTCAAAAAAATTAATTTATGAACCTTTATAAGCATTTTTTTTTCTTTACATAAATGCCAAATATTTCGTAAAATCGAATAGAACACTCTTCGGTGGTTGACAGTCTCTATATAAACATTGAGATCTTGCTTACTAGTTACTAATCTACCACTATCATCAAGCTGTTAAGTTTCGATCCCAGCTTGAAGTATAAGCATAGTGGAGAGCTACGAAACTGTATTTCTATTATGAGTGAATATGTTTTGCTAATGAGTCACAACTTATGAAGGTTAAGGATAGGTTGTCAGTTGAATTATGAATAATAATATGAGAAGATTGAAAATGACGAATACAGTGGACTAAATCTGTTTATTTATGATGAGGATTTATAATAGTATTTGTTGGCCTTGTGTTTGAAGACGACCGTGTTGTTGTCTACAGGGAAGTAGTCTCGTGATAAGGTGTTCCATCAATTAGACGTTCTTTGTTTATAAAAATTCTGCTTATATGCATACATATCCGAGGTGCCTCCAATTAGTTTCTAAACGTTTTCTGTACAGGCATTTAAAATTGTCGTAGACACTTGAAAATTCAGTATGTTGACTAACCGATTTTTATGATTTTAGTTCAAATGAACAGCTACACCAGGAATTGGATTACACCCTATTAAAGCCTGATTGTAACAGCTGGTGAATTTTAAAAATGCAATCTGGACGTGAAGACACCTTAGAAGAATGATATGCAATAAAATTCTGTTTTAAACTTGGAAAAATGCTACAGAAACGTGTGGAATGCTTCAGACTGCTTTTGGACTATCTTGCATAAATCGAGCATCAGTTTTTGGATGTCATGAGAGATTCAAGGAAGGTAGGGGTCTGTGAGGGATGATGAGATGTGTAAGAGAAGTAAGAAAGTCAGAACACCAGAGTTGATTGGCCAAATAAAGAATTTCATGGATAAGGACCGTTGTGTGTCTATAAAGACAATAAGTGCACAGTTTGATGTCAGTGTGGGAACTGTACAAACAATTATTCACAAAGAACTGACGATATAGAAGATTTAAGCGACGTCTGTCCCAAGGGAGCTTCATCTTTGTCACAGACTATTTGACCAACAGTTCCTCGCCTTTCCTATAGTCTACACCTTGCTTCACCTGACTTTGGTTCTTCCTTAAGCTCAATGATAACTTTAGTGGCTGTCGTTATTGAGGAGATGAAAGAGGTTGTGAGGAGGGTCATCGACACCCCTACACAAGAGAACTTTCATGTGGCCTTCCAGAAGTCGTTGGAACAGTACAACAAGGGCATTGCAGCCGGAGAAGATTACTTTGAAGAGGACTATAGTTCCATGTGTGTACTATCAATAAAAGTGCCCATACGAAAAAACTCTGAAAACTTATTGAGGGTAGTTAAAAACAGCCTACTCTGCTAAAAAAAAAAAAGCCTATCCTGCCTTGACGGAGTACAAAATAGACTTCGTAGCCTAATGAGAATGCCCTTTTCGCTTCCCTGCAATCTCTCTCCAACAGAAGGGACGTTGCGAGCCTGTCGTTGTTTTATCGTTATTTTCATGGGAAGTGCTCGTCTGAGCTCCAATCTCTGATCCCCCCAATCAATCTTTTACGAAAAAAAAAAACCTTATGTCTTGTTGGTTTTAATATATTTCTGTGTTTATTCTGCTTTTCCTGAGTTGATTTGTTATCGTCAATTGGCAATGTATTCTGTTATGCAGTTTTGTTTCTTTATCTAATTTATAAAACTCATTGTCTGTCTGTCTATCGCCATATTTTAAAACTCTATCTCTTCCGAAACTAAAAGTCGCAGAGCAGTGCTAAGGGCCTCAAATTATTAGATTTTTTATGGGCCGTCCTTTAATGGGTCACTAGTTGGTTAAAATATTTTTAAGGGGCCAAAAATAAGTTAAAATTGAAAAAAAATCGTTATACATTTTATACATTCATCTTAGTTTATTTTTAAGCAGTTCATATGCGTGTCACGTTGGTACAGTGGTGACGTCACCAGCTTTCAATGCTACAGTTTTGCTTTCGATTTCGATTCTAGCTGATGGCACGGATCTTTTTTTTCTTTTTTTTTTTACTTTTGAAATCACGATTCTATAATAATATATACGAAATGTGGACAAATTAAAATACCATATTTAAGCGTATTTTACGGCCAGGCAAAACAGGAGTCTCCCGCCGCTAGTATCTTATAACTGATGGCTGACCTAACAAATTTGGAAAATGATTTTGTCCACTTTTTGGTGTAGTTCTCTGGACTTTCCTTTCACCCTCGCCTTATTTGCTCTATTTTTTAGGCGAATTTATTTACAATTTACATAATTTTACTTCTCTGACGATCTGCAGGGATTTTGATTGCATTTGTTATAGAATGGATCAAGAGAGAGGGGGAGGAGTGTGAGTTATAGTGTAGACACGTTGACCGGAAGTCAAGATCAGCTGATCGGATTGCGTGTGGGTCACATGATCAGGTTAGCTGAATCAGGGAGATTTAGTTGGGACTTGGAAGAGAGCGGACGGATTCGCCGTTGTCTCCTCCCCTTCGCTGTGGGGGGGGGGGAGACGAACGCTGACGTGGTAGAAATAAGACCTAGAAGAAGAAACCACACAGGCCAAATTCACTTTCCATTCTTCTGCGATCGATCTGGAAGGTGAATAAAAAACTATAGAACCAATTTCTTGTCTTGGAGTGAAATAAATCTTCATCCCAAAAAACAGGTACCAGTCTCCCTCCCAGACGAGATGTTCCAGATGGACCAACAAAATGGCAGAAGGTATGTTGAAAGTGCATGTCACACACACAACGACATAAACTCTGATCAGATAATCAAACACTTAATAACAATACAACACATCTACCTTTTCTTGTTTATTTTTATATGAATTTCGCCCGTTTTCTTTATATTGATTATGGTCTTCACACAGTTAAAGTTGTAGGTTCTCGCATAGTTTTTAGTAATCTTCTTCTACAATATCCTGAATGTACCTATGTAACCTGCTATATAACATTGTTCTTCACTGGTATGCGTTTCTTTATAATTCCATCTTGAGCTGAGATTTTTTTTTTTTTACTATAGATTGTATTTGAATCCCTCACATTCTCTTAAGATCTCGCAGTGATTAAAATCTATTGTTGGCTTTGATGTTATTATAAGCAAAAGTTGACTCTAATCGTCTTTGCCCCAAACTCAGTCTCAACTGTGCCATTAGAATGCTGTGATCAGATCTAAAGGTGGAGAAAGTATTATAGGCTAAACATATATATATATATATATATATATATATATATATATATATATATATATATATATACGAGGGGCGTGCAATAAGTAATGCCGCTGCTGACCAACTTCCAGTTGTCTGATCTAGCTGAAATTTTGCATGTGCAATGATTTATATCTCTACGGGTTATGTGGCAAATGGCAGCTCTGAACTAATTGTGGTTTTCGTTTTACAGGTGTTTGAACTGAGTCAGGTTTGAAATGGAGCCTGTTGAATGTCGAACAGTGATCCGGTTTTTGTATTTGAAAGGACGCACACCACAGGTGACTTTTGATGAAATGAAAGAAACTTATGGTGATAATGCCCCATCATATGACCTCGTAAAACGCTGGCATCGTGAATTCAAACATGGCTGGAAGTCTGTGGAAACAGCTCCCAGATCTGGTCGTCCCCCTTTTGCCATTGATGAGGCATCTGTCCATCAAGTTGAGGCTGCCATTTTAGAAGATCGGCGCATTACTATTCGCCAAATAGCCCAAGATGTCAAGATTAGTACAGGGTCTGTGGAAACTATCATTCATGACCATTTGCATATGCATAAGGTCTCTGCCAGATGGATTCCCAGGTTGCTCACATCATTCCAGAAGCAAGAACGCGTCGAGTGCTCGAGGATGAATTTGGACATGTGCCAAGAAGATGAGTCAATGTTTTTCAAAAGACTGATTACACAGGATTGACTGTATGTAGTATTTGCATAGAAAAGTACCCTGTGTGTAGTATTTGCATAAAAAAGTACCCCGTATGTAGTATTTGCATAAAAAGCACCCTGTATGTAAAAAAGTACCCTGTTAAAAAGGTTTTAGGTAAAGCGGTTAATGTATAGTTGCGAAGGAAAGGAGCAAACGTGAGTTAACACTGCTTATAAAAGTTTTTTTTTTTTGAGGGGGTCATAATTATAGTAAAATAGCAGGCCGTCCGGCATTGCCCGGTCGTAAAATACATTTAAATATGATATTTTGATTAATGCAGATTTCGTATTTATTATTACATTATATTGGATACAATATATAGTAATGATTTTAAAAGTTAAAAAAAAAAATGACTCGTGTGCTGCCACCAAGAATCGAAACCAAAACGTTTAGCTTACGATTTACTTTTTCCTTTGACGTTAACGCCTCAGCTATGACGACATGTTTGCTGGTAGGCTAAAAATTAAAACATGAACCAATACCTATTACGTTACGCATACATATTCGTAATGCCTTCGTTAGACCTTCACCTGGCAAATTCTATTTTTTTAATTTTCACATTTTTGCACCTTTTCCCCCGGCTAAAACCCAAATGTAAAGTTTCGCATGGGTTTGAATACCCTATATATTAAGTTTAATTGTGTAGACCAAAATCTGACAGAGGAGTTTGGTGGGCAATTTTTTTTTAAACAAATACATATACGCATACATAAATATATATATATATATATATATATATATATATATATATATATATATATAGGGAGAGGTTTGTGTTTACTATAACCTTTTTACGCAAATATTACGTAAGTATAAATCATGTAGAGTATCTGAATGAATATAATTACACGTAATAGTTAACTAAAGATGGTTATCCCATAAGAGACCCGAATAAAAACTAATAGGAAATTAATTAAAATAAATGCTTAAAAGAATATGCAAATTAGCTAGATCTTTTTCAGATGAATGCAATTCGAGGACCCATATATAACAAAGTCGTATTTTCTTTTTATATAATTAGGAAAAGAGGTTTTTAATATGAATATCAATACGCACAAAAAAAGTTATAGGAGTATAAATTCTCTATTTAAATATGCTTAATTTGTTTGAGAATAAAACTTTTATTTCGAGTGACTTTCATTATAAAAGTTGTTGAAAAGTTGAGAAACAATAAAACAATATTTTTTCTATATATTCTTTCATACCACATCGTTATCTAGCCTTCCCCCACCCCTTTATCTACATGTAAATTTTATGTGTCATTGTATGCAGCGCAACCAACCAACGGACTAAAATAGATAATTAGTCGTTTTGACTTTACATTGCATCGATAATTATAAGTTAGAACCAACAGCTGATTCGGGAGTGGGGGTATCTCAACAATATTGACGATGTGGCTTTTAACGTTTGTGTTTCGCGAATCGATCGACTCCTTTCTGTTAGTAGCAATTACTTCGTGTCTAGCCTAAGATGTGCGTCCATCAAGACTAGCGTGAATCGCGGGAATAAAACAAAATGAACGAAATAGAAACAAAAGAAGAAGAGATATTCTTAAGACGTGTCCACTGAATCTGCGCATTTGGCGATAAAAATACCATTTCAAACGCTAGCCTATATTGAGGACATTGCCAAAGCTGCTGCAAAGAAGGTGCACTCGCTCTGGCGTGCTAAAAAACTACTCACACCTGAGACTTTCTTATACATAAAGTAATTTACCGGTGCATGGCGTATGGCTGTAATAATCGTAGGTGCAGTAATCATAAATATAAGGGCATAAGGACACTATGACACAACTGATTGCATCAAAGGGAGAAACAGGCATCTTTGCGATGACTCTGGAGTTTTACAAGGTGATACTCTTGTTCCTACCTTTTTGTTATTGCACTTCGAGAGGCCACCAAATATCCACCGACCAGTTTTATGTTGGGAGAAAGGAAATTTGCAGTGTACATTACTAATGTCGATATTGCAAACAATCTGGTATTAATTTCAAGCGATATTGAACAGTCCAATCTAGTTGTATCAACATAAGAAATGACGGCAGAAACAACTGAATAACAATTGCAAAGAAGAAGACGAAATTTATGAATTGGAAAAATACATTGAGGACATTGCCAAGACTGCTGCAAAAAAAGTAAATTTCTTTTATTGTGCTAGAAAGTTACTCAAACGTGAAATTATCTTATATCTCTAAAAAGCCACCATTCACCCATGCTTGGAGTATTGTTGCCATATCTACTTTGGTGCATCTGCAACTTAGTTAATGTCAAAAATAGGTCCCGCACTATCTGTCAACCTTCAACCTCTGTCCCATCACCGCAATGTTACATCTCTGTACCTGTCTTAAAAGTACTTTAATGGAATGTGCTCTGTTGAACTCATAGCGCTTGTACCCCTTCGATGTACATACTCCCAACTAACCTGACAGGCTGCAAAATCTTAGCCGTTTAGTGTTAAGGCCCCTTGATTCTAGAAAGCCTTCCATTCTAACAGTTTCTTCCGTCGGATTACTAGACTTTGGAATTCCCTCCGATTTCCGCTTCCCGTACTGCACTTACATGCAGAAGTTTAAATGTAATGTGAATAAACATCTCGTTACTCAACTCCCCACAACTACTCGCATGTTAGACATGAAACCAAATAGTAGCCCCTCACGTACAAGTGACAGTATATTTTGTTTGGTGCAAAAATAGTAAAAGAAAATCCTGATAGATCTACGGATACATTCGTCATCGTCGACCGATTCCTCGGATCCGAGAATTTCAGTTTCGTTTTCTTTTAGTATTTGGCTCACAGATGGTTTCTTAGACCATTCTGAACGTAGAATCTGCATGGCTAGAGATAGCAGGCAAATGTAGACAACCTTTGCCTTCCTATCTTTGCCTACAAACATACTTAAAACACGACATAACAAACTCTGTAACGTAATCCCCCCTTGAGGAGCGTTAGAACTACGCTGAGGTAGCTTATCATTCCCGCGTGACGCCAGATAACCCAAGGATTTAAGATAGAGAAGATAGATATATATATTTTATTTCACGTCAAAATAGACATTGTTTGAAACCAAGAAATATTTCTTTGCAGCTAAAAAGTTGATGACAGGAAATTTCACATATAACATTGTCTGACCTTAGTGATCTCAAGGTCGGATGTCAGAATTGACATCTGGCCTTGGAAATCGTGAGAATTAGTAATTCAGATTTCAGGTATGGGAATTGTGCCCACGCAGGGATCTGGGGCTTCCGTTTTTTTGTTTTTTTTTGTGAAATCTTATTAGCCGGGGGGGGAATTTCCACCCCATCCACATACCTTACTATATATATGACTGTCGTGCGAAAATTAGTCAGTTAGAGTTGAGTTGGAGTAGAAGTTGGGATTCGAGAAGAACAGACCGTATAGAGACATGACCCCTCCACCTTCTTCATCCAACCGTCTGTCTGTGAAGAGATTTGAGACTTTGAAAAAAATTGAATGATATTGTAAAAACATTTGTACATAATTTTGCGAAAGTAACACTGTAGATTAGTC
This sequence comes from Euprymna scolopes, assembly GCF_053919585.1. NCBI lineage: Eukaryota > Metazoa > Mollusca > Cephalopoda > Sepiida > Sepiolidae > Euprymna > Euprymna scolopes. The sequence continues at coordinate 101,235,810 of NC_136502.1, forward strand.
TACATGAGTTGTCTTTCTTCCTGCCTGCTGCTTCGATATTCGCTTTCAGCATACCAGATTTCATGTAACAACCTCAGAGAAGACTAGACTACACGAGCCGAGAATTCAGATAGACTGGGGTCCTTAACCACCTTCTCACGAGAGTGGTTACACTCATTCATATCGTATAAATCAGATGATTATATTGTTGGCATTGGTTTCCCCGATATATTTTTAATCATAATTATTTCGAAATAAATAAAAGGAACCATTTGAAGGTTGTCAACATGGTAGGGAATTCCAAAGCAGTTCGAGGGAAGAAACCATTAGAGTAGAAAGCTTTCCGGCATTTAGAGACCTCATCAGTTAAATTCATATTATTTTGATTAATCGGATTACTGTGCTCATCTGCTTACTGCTATTTTTACAGCATTTAGACCGATTTACTTCGACCTTCTTCAGGTGTATCTTGTCAAACTCGGGAATCTTTCTGCTGAACTCGGGAATCTGCACAAAATTTCGAACGGAATCTTCTACTTTATCCACAGAAGTAGCATGCGTGGTTCTGTCAACCATGACCCAGTAAAATTCTTCAGTCGTTCGCAATTGTATTCTCAGTATCAACAGAGAGATTCTAGAGTTCGACAAGATGCGCCTGAAAAAGGTCGGATGTTACATCGGCCGAAACGTTGTGAAAGTAACACTCAAGTTGAGAACAGTAGTCTAAATAATTTAAATAATGCGAATTATCTATCTTTATCTAAAAAAAAATTGTCATGATGTACAGAATTACACACGTAGACCCAACACGTCATGCGCAGTCTACTTCGCAAAGGAGATCAAGACAAACAATAACTAAAACTCACTTTTTCGTGCAATAATGACATCTATTTCCTCATACCCCGGCTACGAATTACATCTCGTTAGAGCTATGACGTATCACGTGATCCTACTATTTAACGTGCTCTTTCTCTCTCCCTCTCTCTCTCTCTCTCTCTCTCTCTCTCTCTCTCTCCTTCTTATGGTCTTTTTCCTTACAGTGACGTCATTTCGCATTTCGTATGAATTTGCGTGCGCGTGTCCGCGCTCTGTTACAAATTCACGGGCATAATCCTAAATTAAAGTGTTTCTGTGAAACGAACGGGACTTGGACTTCGTACAACCAAATCATCAGTCTGTGTTGTTAACCACTTAGCCATCACCTCTCGACAGGCTAAAGAAAATATCAAATGTTATCTTTCTACTTCTGAAAACCTATTAGTTAACTGACGCATGCGCACACGTGTCGTTCGTAAGCATTGTCATGTATTCCCTTATGAATGATTCCTCGAATGATTTCATTCGTCCGAATCCCAAGTGTGATCGCGTAGCCATCTTGAAATGAATTTATCATCGCTGGAAGATATCCTTGAGAAAAAAAATCGATTCAAATTCACGGTGTATTTTATTCATCGTTTTTATCAATTTCCCAGACTAGATTATTATTATATTTTTAAGATTTTTAGATGCCGATTGGTTATTCGCATTATTCATTTTAAATGTTATTTGCACAACGTTTCGATCGATCTAACCTCCTATTTTCTTTGGGCTTATCTTGTCGAAGTCAGAATTCTTTCTGTCGAACTCGGGAATCTGCACAGAATTTCGAATGAAATCTTTTACTTAATCCATGTAGTATGCTCTCATTCTGTCAGTCATGACAGGATAAAAGTCATAAATAATTCGCAGTTATATTTTAAGCGTCGCCCGCACTGAGGATTGAACCTTACAACCTCGAGCAGAGTGTAACGTAAAACTGAATTTTACCAAGAACTTTATCCACTGCGTCACGGGTGCTTGAGGACAATTCTAATATGAATTTTAGGAGCCTTAAACCTATTTTTTTTATTTTTTTTTTAATTTTTTATTTTAGATGGATGAACTCAGAAAAAATTCCTTTCACTAAATCCATTCATGGAGACAGATCCCCGAAAAGCCTCAACACAACACCATTGCCTGGCCCTACCTATTATTTAAATCTATAATTATCTATTAACTCTTTTTCCTAACACTTGATTTAGTGAACTAAACAATAAGAGCATTTGGTAACTCTTCGTCTCATTCTATTATGTAACATTATCAATGTTGATGAAGCCTGCTGCAAACAGTGACTACCATCTCTCTTACAATGGACTATTCCAGGTTACATGTAAAACTGCATTAGTCTCAATGGGCCAGTTAGCAAAAAACAAGGCCGATAGCCATTAGTCGCGTGCTCTCGTGTAATGAATGCATGCGTGAATGTAGGATTGACATGAAATTCTTATAGAAAAACTAAAATGACCGAAAAATTGGCTATAATGACTTAAATAAATAAAAAGTAAATGACTTAGAATGATTTTAATGAACTTAAGGATGAATTGAATGACCTTAAGAATGACTTGAATGCTTTAAAAATAACTGGAATCCTTCTAAAACAACTTGAATGATCTGGAGAATGACTTGAATGGCTTTGAGACTGACTGGTTGTAAAGTGGGTGATCATTTTACATTAAATTAATACAGAAATTTGATCCCCCACTTTATATCACAATAAGTACAGCATGTAGTAAGAACAGATACTACACTGATCTTGGCCAAAAGGCCAAGAAAAGGGTATTTATTTGCTCCCCCACCGAGAAAATTAGGCACAAGGCCGATTTTTAATGTGAGGAGTGAAGAAGAAATGGGGACCAACTCCCCGGCGGTTAGGGGAGCTGGATAGTGACAATTGGTATGAAGGGTTGCCTCTACATTGATCAAGGTCTTATATGTGGGGTTGCCCCCACATATGGCCTTTGCTTGCAGTATCTGCCGGAACAGATACTACACTTTGAGGTATTAAATCCTTTATTCATGTTAAAAATACATTGAAAATCAACAATGAACAAAAAACTTAGGCACATTTTGATCTTGGCCAAAAGGCCAAGAAAAGTTTAAAAAGCTAAGAACAGCATCTATTAACAACAGACCTTTGATCTTAACCAAAAAGGCCAAGCACAAAAGTGTTACGGACAGGCCGACAGACCGACCGACCGACAGACCGACTGACCGACTTATAGAGTCGCTTGCACGTGACTAATAATCAAACTCGTACTATTATTTCATGGAAATATATATTCCTGTGTTTAAGAAATTTTTAGATGTTCTGTGTGCAACTATGCCTACGACTCTGTCTGCCTTATCCCAGACGTATATATCGTTTTTGTTCTTTTCTTTTTACTCTTTTCTTGGGTTGTGTTGGGATTCTAGTGTAGTCAGTCGCCGGGGTGCACAGCCATAGTCTGCAAGTTGCAAAATACAATTTTAAAAAGACAACACACAGATATAGATATTGTATACAAGTAACTTGTAGAACATATACGTGTATGTAGTTAGGGTCTTGTCGCTAGTGTTTTTACGTCTAAACTAAACTGTCTTTATACTTCAGGATTTCAACTAAGAATAACTCAGTCCGTTTCTAGGTGTCATCGTTCTCATGAACAACCAGAATCTTCCAAATATATCTGCCCTTTTTACAGAAATCACTGTCTCTTTTTTGTTCAGTTTGCCGGAAACTAAACACATGAGTTTTTTCAATATCTTTCCAAATTCTCGAATGAGACTCTTATACTTTTAATAGTTAATTGTCATGGCATCACTGGTCTGTGGTGTACAACGAATCTGTATTTTTTTATATACATTTTTATGTTCATCTCTAACTAATCTCTCCCGGTGGTCCTCATTGTAAGAGTGAGGACATTTTATAATATTGTATTTCTATTATTTGGATTATTCAGCACTGACAGAACGAAAACTCTATCCTCCGTAAGTCCAATGCAAATTTCCGTACAGGTTCCCGAGTTCGACATGAATAATTCAAAGTTTTGAAAGATGTGCCTAAAGAAGATCGGGGATTTTATCGGTCGAAATGTTGCAAGAATATCAATTAAGGTGAAATATAATAATCAAAATCTCGGATATTGACCGGGCAACGTCGGAAGGTCTGCTGATCGATGATTATTGATCAAGCTTATAAGCTTTGGCAGCGAAAATATGTTCTAGAATAAAACAAATATTTAGGATAAATATTTGTTTACATTAATTTAGAAAAGTAAACTTAAAAATGTTATCCTAACAATTTAGTTGACAACTTAGAAATAATGACATGTAAAATCATCAGAAGATTATCTTACCGGCGTATACTAATGACATTATTTAGAGAGGAACATGGTCTTTTTGAGATACGCTGAAATGAGTTACAGAAAACAGTTGGTCGGAAGAGAGAGACGGTCGACAGAACGTGATCGCTCCGAGCAGAGGGCGTTTAGAAATCGCGATGGTCAGAATCAGCGCGCAACTTTCCAAGAAGGAAAAAACACTCTGGAATAAAAATTTGCCGAAAATGAACCTCGAGGCTCTGTTGTTCTTGGGGAGAGTTTTATTGCAGCTTTTCCGTCAATACAAGACCCAAGATGGACCAGATATGTTTCCCGATTGGTCAGATGCTGAAACTCCAATAAATGTTATTCGTCCTTTGTGTTGTTAAGGTATTTATGTATATTATTTTTCTATCATGAACTGTATTTAAATGTAAATACGCACGCATTACCTGAAAGTACTTCTTTCAAACTCATCGGCTTAACGTTCATGGGGGCATGAGTTGGAACAAATACACTGAGAACATTGCCAGGGCCACTGCGAAGAAGGTGGTCTCTCTTTTCCATGCTAGAAAGTTACTTACACCTGAAAGTATCCTGTACTTCTACAAGGCCACCATTGGCCCATGTATGGATTATTGTTGTCACATTTGGGCTGGTGTATCTGCTACTAGTCTTTCGCTCCTGGACAGGGTTCAAAAGAGACTCGCCAACCTTATAGGTCCTGAAGTGTCATCTAGGTGTCAACCTCTTGTCCCATTGGTGAAATGTTGTATCCCTCTGCCTGTTTTACAAGTATTTTAATGGTAGATGCTTCGACGAACTACAAGCACTTGTACCCTATTGGCGTAAATACCTCAACAAACCTGACAAACAGCAAAGTCCCACCCCTACACAGTAAAGATCCCTAGATATAAGAAGGCCTTCTACTCTAATATGAACTGTATTTAAATGTGCATACACACAATGAATTTTAGATAGACGATCACACGTCTATACACGCGTTTATATTCACGTATATACACTCACATACACTAAAGTCATAAATATATACAACCCCACTACATGACACAAATAATATGCATGTGCTGTTAATACATCTGTTCATATTTGTAAGTGACCGCAAAATTATTATTTCAATTATTATCCTCGTTCAGACATTGCAAAAAAGACATTAGACTGTGACTAATAATAAATGTTTCTATTTTTGACAGAAACGGGTGACTACCCACAAATGTTACAGAAAGCCAGCATAGACATCATTCCATTTCAGAATTGCAACCGAAGGTTCTATAACACTCGAAGCGAGCAACACATCTGTGTCGGCAGCGGAAAAAAGAACGAAAACAATATTTGTAACGTATGTACACTTTCGTTTTGTTTTTGTTTGTTTTGTTTTGTTTTTTGGGGTTTTTTTTTTTTTTGCTATATTTTTCTTTTATTTTTTTCCGTTTCTTTTTTTTTTATTTAGCTGCTAATACTGCTATGACATGGTGGCAGACGACGACTATCAATATTAAGTTTTGTTTTTGTCATCTCTTTTGTATTTTAGTTATAAAGACAAAACAATATGGTCATAAATATTATTATAGTTACATATTGTACATTTATATTAAAATCATTTTTTTAACTCAACAGAGGTTAAATTTCATTTATTTATAAAGAACGTTAAAACAAAACATTGTTGAGCTTGTGTATGCTTTGAATAGCAGCAGTAGTTTCTTTCTACGTCATATGACCAATGATTGGAACTACAAGTGTATATATATATATATATATATATATATATATATATATATATATATATATATATATATATATATACTAGCAGTTCATCCCGGTTTTGCTCGTGCCCTATGTACTATTAATAATTTTATGTGCATATGCATATATATGTTAAAAAGTTTGACTCATGTCCAGGCAACATACATCTAAAATTTCAAGTGTCCAGACCCAAAATTGGCGGAGGAGTTTGGTAGAGACTGCAAAGGTCAAATCTTTTAACTTTGGCCTCTTGGCAGACAAATTCTCGCCCAAAATATGATTAAAAAGCTTGCTGCATGTCTAAATACCCTTTATGTTAAATTTCAAATGTTTACATAAAAAATTGGCTGAATAGTTTGCTAGAGACCACAAAGGTAAAATCTTTTGAACTTTGATACCTTGGCAGCCAAATTTTCGGCAAAAAACGATTAATAGCTTGTCATATGTCTGAATACTCTTTATGTAAAAATTTAAATATTTAGATTAAAAATTAGCTGAGTAATTTGGTAGAGACTGCAGAGGTGAAAAATCTTTTTAAATTTGGACCCCAATTTTGACCCGTTAACATTTATTGTTTTAGGTTCAAATCAAATGAAAAGGTTTGATTCATATCCAAGTAACCTACATGTAAAATTCCAAGTATCTAGACCCAGAATTGGCGGAGGAATTTGGTCAAATCGTTGAACTTTGACCCATTGACAGCCTTATTTCAGGCCATAAACCGATTAAAACGATTTTTCCAAATCTCTATACCCATTATGTCAAATCTCGATGTTTAGACCGAAAATTGACAGAGTAATTTGGTAGGGAAATATATACACACACAAACAATTTCACTCATTCATATATATATATATATATATATATATATATATATATATATATATATATATGTACTAGCAAAAGTACCCGTCGTTGACTGGGTTCAAAAACAGCTTACAGAAAATGGACTCTGATTTATGAAAGTATGATAGGTTATGAAAAGGAAAAGTTGTGATGAGATAGCTTCGAATTTGAGGGTATCAAAACCAAAGCAAAATATGATGAAAGTAAAAATAAAATAGATAAACCCCATAATTTATTATACCATACCTGTTCACACTGAAAAACTTATCACAATATTCTGTGGATCTATATCAAAAAACCTAGCTAAACTTTGTGACATATTTCATTTCTATGGAGGTCAGGAGCGAACAAACACACCATAATTTTATTATACCATATTTTTTCAAACTGAAACATAATTATCAAAGTATACTTAATTATCAAAGTATACTTACGCAGATAGATATGAAAAGTCTTTATTAAAGTTTGTGCCTATTTCAATTCTATGGAAGCCAGGCGCGAACGCAGACCCCACAATTTTATTAAAATCGATATCAAAAACACTTGTAAACGTTTTTTTTTTAATTTTTAATTTTTTTATTTCCATACTTTGTGAACCAGGCGCGAACGCAGATCCCACAATTTTAATGAACCACTGTTCTGCCAGATCTCCTTGTCTCGATACATCATCTATCATTATATGTAATGAGTTTTTTTTTTAATAGTCAAGCATATAGGAGCCTATTCGTGACCAGACACACACATACACACAGACATTCAGCTATATATATATATATATATATATATATATATATATATATATATATATATATATATATATCAGGTAAAAGGATATCCAAAAATTAAAAATAATTGAATTTAAACAAGGAAGGGTCGTTGATAGTGCTCAATCAAAGAGAGCAAATTATAGTTTTTAAAGAATAATAAAAACTATTATATAATATAATTATATATATAATTCTTTATATAATTATATATATTTATATATATAATTATATATATATGTATATATATATAGTTACACACATACATACATATATATATATATATATATATATATATATATATATATATATATATATATATATATATATATATATATATATAGCCTTTGAGATTTGAAAAAAAAATCACTCGATCGCCGGTCGAGTGTGAGAAAAAATTTACTCGCCCCAAAATATTTTTACTCGTCCGACTTTATGTCTTTGTTTCACTCAATAATAGGAAATAATTTTACAACAATTAAGAAATTACTGTGTGTATAATCTAACAAGAAAATATTTGTTTAACTCTTGTAAATCAACTATTTTATTACTACAAACATTTCAGTAAATATTCAACAAAACGTTAAAATACAACACCAGTTTCTTTATATAGTATCATTCATAGCATTGTTCCATAGAAATAAGAATCATTTCTTCGGATGCTTGACGGAACGATGCGTTTTTTCCCTCTTTCAAATGTTCGTCTTTACTTTGTAAGCATGAAGTGCATGTAGTTGTAGCGTCGAAGAATTTTTATTCCAAATGAATTTCAAAATCAGAGAGCTAAATGAAGGCGACATTTTGACTACACGCCGAATGTGTAAATTTGACCTCTTGTTGACCTTTAGCGTGACTACTCATTTTTCAATACGATATTCCAACGGTCTCACGGGCTAGAGATGAAAGAATTCACAAATGATGAGACATAGGTCATTCTAAGTCACCGCATATTTCGTAAAATAAATGAGTTTTTCCCGTTTCTTTATATAAAGAAATTTTATCGACTGACTTACGACTTTTAGTCGCCCCAAGAAATTTTCAATCGACTGTGGCGACCGGTTGTGTAAAGTCTCAAAAGCTGTATATATATATATATATATATATATATATATATATATATATATATATATATATATATATATATATATATATACATATAAAGGGTCTCAGAAGAAACGTTGCGAGCCTGTCTTTGTTTTATCGATATTTCCATGGGAAGTGCTCGTCTGAGCTCCCATCTCTGGTCCCCCCTCGCCAGTCTTTCACGAAAAACACCCGTCTAGCTGAAATCATTGTTAGTAATTTTCCCCATTCTTTATCTCTGCCAAAATCAAAACGTAGATTCCATGAACAAAGGTTCCTTCTTAGAAGTGCACGGCTGTGGAACACTTTTCCGTTTGCCTGTTTCTCACCTAACTACAACCTGGATGTCTTCAAGTCCAACATAAACAAATTCCTGATAAACCGCCCCCTTAAGTAAGACACTTTATCAGATCTCCATTACTAACGATTACTACGATATTATCCCATTGATTACTGTACACGCAATAACCCTTATCCCCGAATAGCTTCCGGGCCTTGATAAGTGGTGACTTCCATGTAATATATATATATATATATATATATATATATATATATATGTCCGTATTTCCTATCATTGGTCATATGACGTAGGGAGAAGTGTATTATTTTAGCGATAGAGGGAGTAAAATTAGAGGGTTTAAACATATTGTATATTTTGGTTGAAGAATGAACTCACTGTGTTCGTTAAGTTATAGCAAAATAAAACTTTCTTAAGACATACACGTATTTGTCATTTTTGCATGCAAACATTTATTTTCTCTTGCTTGCTCATAATTTGTCGGACAGATCACAACGAAAAAAGCCTGAACATGGATCAAGACAATGCCTTTTCGGACCAAAGCAGAGAGGACTTTCAGAACGACGACTTATCCAAGTTCCTGACTAGCTACGCCAACACCAAAGTTTTGCAGATCGTGTTTGCGTAAAAAGATTGACAGAACAATCAGACAGGATACATGCGGTTCTTGTGGCAACGTTTTACACTTAGTTACGAGGCATCCCGAATATGACACAGAATGACGTTCAATGCACCACATACGACTACATTTGATATTGCGCGTAAGGACACCCTGCTAAAAGAGGAGTTTGAATCAGAAACTAGACAACACTGATTAAATATTCAAAGTAAGATAGTATTTAAAGTCGAAATAAGATCAGTCTTGACACGGCTGTACATTGGTTTTTACGATGAATGGTGCACGTTTCCTGGAAGCTGAGTCTCAACCACTCTCCCCAGATTTCCAGAACTCTCCACCTCTTTCGATAACATTTGCAAATAAATTTGCATTATCGCAACAGCTGCTTGCCATTGATTTCTTGTTGGCAGCGGCTCTTGGTCTTCACTGGAATTTGAGTGGAAATAAGCTTTATTTATTATTACGTTAGTTAACTTTAAAGTGTTGTAATGTTTTCCACCGTGTTTTGTTTTTTCTGATCAAGAGCGGGCTTTTACAGTAAAGCTAGCGAGCATAGTCAAAGAGTAAATTAGATGGAAAGCACCTGACGTAAGATCTTTGCTGTGCCGAGCAGAACTGACTTCTGGATTACGGTGATGTTGTACTTGATTTATAAGGAGTTTAACAGTCTCAAGATCGTTTGGAATTGAGCCAAGTGCACCTATGATGATTGGCACGATGGAAGTTTTCTTATTCCACAACTTGGCAATCTCCGCCCTCAGTTTCTGATAGTTCCGTAGTTTCTTATTCAATAATTTGGCATTCATTGTTTTTTCTTTTGTTGTTTTTTTTTTTTGGGGGGGGTTCACAACTACAATATATGGTTTCCTGTGAGTTATCTCTAGTTCACATTGAATCATCATGAAATCTCAGAAAACCTTAACGTCCTCATTTTCCACTACCGCTTCTGGGTGATGCTGGTACCATTTGTCCGCCAATTGGAATCCAATCTTTTGGCATAAACTCCAATGCAAATTTGCGCACATACTTTGTCATGGCGACATTTATACTCTTTTTGAGCAAGTGTAGATCATCATCATCATCATCATCATCATCATCATCATCATCATCATCATCATCATCAATAACCAAAATGCGTAATACTTCTTCGTAAACATCTACTGATTTTGTTTGAACTCATATGCGTCAGGAACCCTGGGTGCATTAGTAGGAAAACGTCTTTAGATGGATAGACATACAGACACACGGATCGTTCACAATGAAAATCCATTAATCGTTTTACCAATTTCCACAAGAACACGCATCATTAGACTCAGAATAAATTGTCCAATCACATATCTCTTCTAAATTCTATCGTTATTTCCAAGAATCTGGTTCCTCTTTGTAAGACACTAGCAGGTATACCTGACGTTGCCCAGGATTGAATTAGGATCAACGAATGTTCCATAGGTCCAATACTTTTATTTTCATCGGAAACGGTGAAATTACATATTTTTCAATCAAATCAATTGATTGTCTGCTCTAGTCAGAGATCCACTACGATTCACAGGTGCACGTATATCTCATAACGTATACACCCCCCACACACACATATATATATATATATATATATATATATATATATATATATATATATATATATATATATATAAGTGACCTTGTCTGTCTGTCTGAGAAATGCTCTCTACTAAAGTCCTCCGTAAAATTTAGGTTTACTGACTTAAAACTTCATATATTAAGGCATTTGAACCTGTGGAACAATTTCGATTTAGTTTGTAGCTGGTAAAAATAGCTGCTAAAGGGTCATAATTTCAATAATAGACTTGGCAGACATAGGTCGACTTAGAGTGTTCATGTACGCATGCACAAATATACATTTATATTCTAAAGTCGATTAAATTGTACGTTTTCTTATCCATTTGATGATAATGTGATGATTTCACCCAAGCCATATTTTTTTTTTAATTTTAAAATCACTACTCTATATTAAGTACAATAAATAATCGATAAAGAAATTACTCTGTAAAAATAAATGTGAAAAATTGAAATATCACATTTATATATATATATATATATATATATATATATATATATATATATATATATATAGTAATTTATAAAATATATATGGCGATTAAGCTACACTGAATATTCTGCGTTTCATCCACTATAGGATTCGTCAGGCTTATGCGCCATATATATTTTATAAATTACTAACTAGCTCTACCTACGTATTGAGCACTTTTGAAGTAAATACTTAAAGTTTACGCATAAATCTATACTTTCGTATATTAATTTTATGTGAGTAAATGAAGTATATATATATGTATATATATGTGTGTGTGTGTGTGTGTGTGTGTGTGTGTGTGTGTGTGTGTGTGTGTGTGTGTGTGTGTGTATCTGGCTTCCTTCAGTCTTGACAGACCATGGATACCCACTCTAAGGGTGCCTGCGCGTGTTATTTTGGTGGCAAGAGTTGCGCAATCTCCAACCACACCTCTCCGGAGTCAACATAGTTAAACCAGTGACAAGTGGAGGTTCAGAACGACTGCAAACAATGCCGAGATAAGCGAAAAGCACATACAGTGCCTATAATTCCCAAATGATCATCCATCTACTACTAGCCAGGCTCAACGTTTCTTAACTTCGGTGATCTGACGAGAACCATTTTGTCAACGTGATGATGCCATATATAATATAATATATTATATATATATATTATACATATATTATATATTATATATATATATATATATATATATATATATAGAGAGAGAGAGAGAGAGAGAGAGAGAGAGAGAGAGAGAGAGAGAGAGCTACCAAAATCTTTCAAAATCATTTACTTTCCTTTATGCGTATATTATCTTTCGTCGTGTAATCATGATATTCCGCTTTTATTATTCCAGGGTGATTCCGGTGGTCCTTTGATCTGTCGGGGCAAAAAGGGCAAGGTTCTTGCCGGGGTCGCCTCCTACGGCTACAACTGCGACGTCAGCTTTGCAATTTTTGCTAAGGTCTCAACTTTCGTGAACTTTATCAATCAGCAGCGCGGGAATTGATCGCCAATAAAACATCGATTGGCTGTCAAAGCATTGCTAGATAATCATCAATATATGTATTAATAAAGAATCGAATCTTATTAAAAAAAAAAATTGTTTTTGCTTTTTTGGCTTCTTTCTTTGTTCTTCTCGTCTGTTTCGAAAAACAAAAAAGATTGTCTGCGAGGAAAACCAATAAACAATTTCCTTCTATTTTGGTTTGTTTATTTGTGTGTTTTTCTTTTTTTTTTCTTTTTTTTTCTTTGTTTGTTTTTTGTATTTGTTTTTAATTCTTTGTATTATTTACAGAGAAAATCAGAAATGGATAGAGTGTTATAATCATTAATCTATTAGGAAATAAGTAAATTGATATTAATAGGTAAAGTATAAATAGATAGATACATATGGAGAGAATTATACAGATTATATATATATATATATATATATATATATATATATATATATATATATATATATATATATACTATCTGAGAGACACGACGTTGTTCGGGATTGGATGAAGATCAACGAATCTCTTATTCTTCCAATATTTTTATTGTTATCGAAAATAGTGAAATCGACTATTCGTCAATCAAATCGATCGATTGCTTGCTGTAGTCGGGAACCCACCGCAGTGTACCAGGAGGGAACTCACATGCCACCTCAAAAGACTTAGTCTACAATACATTATAGTCTGCATTGCACTGTAGAAAATCTGCTATTGATTTCATGTGTTTATTTCTAAATAATAAATTGAATTAAAGTTTAAATTTCAAAGTCAATTGTTCAGTTGTGTTCTAAAGAGAAACATTCATTTAGAATGCGTCTCTGTCTTTATTAAAGAACGTATTGTTGAATGTACGCCGAACTCTTCTGTTTGTGCGGTGATAAAACTTCTCAAATGCATTTTTGATTTTAGGTTGCTTAAATTGTTAAATTTGGGCTTAAAATCGAACTGTTCCTTCTGTTGTGTTTTGGGAGTTTTTTTTATCGATTTTCGATACCTATCGGAGACATTCCAATACAAAATCTATCTATGAACCCTTCCTAGCACATAAAGTACATTTGTGTTAAATTTCAAAGCAGTCATAGGATAGCTGACTAGTAAAAATATTAGCAGCAGCAGCCATTTAAGCAATATGCAAATTAAGCTAGTGTGTATGCGCTGACATCATAGGAAGAAGGAGAGAAAAGAAAAAGAAAAGAGGACAGTACGTAGTCGAGCAGAAGAAGCAAGCGCAGGACGGGGAAGATAGACGTGTGAAGTCGGGGGCGAAAAAGCGCTGGCTGGGGCCGCGTGAAGTGTCGGGGAGAGAGACTTTTAAAAAGCATATGTAATGTAGTAGAGCGTGTAAAACACATGTATGTACGAAAAGACTTTTGAAAGATAATAAAATGCGTTATTGTTGGATGAACAATGAACAATGAATAAAGGCTTTTCATTTGCACTTAAAAGAAATAGTGAGTCGTATTTTTGTATGTCCTTCCTTGTTTTTTTGTTCCTGCGACGGTACCAGACAACGTGTGGGTCCGAGTGATTGAAATCTAACGACATGGTGTAACGGCTAACTGTTTCGCTGAACAACTTTCCATATACGTCTCAATGGAATTGTGGCTTATTTGGATGATTAAAAGCTTCCATATATATATTTGTTCATCGTTTTGGGGGAAAAAATCAGCAAAGTGCTCGATTATAAAGGAAAATTTCCAATGTAGGAGCTTAATATTTATTTATTTAAAACTGTACAAAACGTCAGAAAAACATTTGTACCGTCAGTTTCAAGCCTAATATAAGAGGGACCAGTTAATGATAAATAATGTTAGACTATCGTCAGCCATATTTTTACTGTCTATAATCAGAAGAAATATTTCACAGGCGGTCAGTTCTAGAAAAGAAGCTTTATTCATAGAATCCATGTTACGGTTTAGACAACTATAGAGAGTGACAGAATTTATTTTCGATAGACGAGTGTTTTTGTGGAGTATTGGCGAGGGAGGAACCATAGATTAAAGCGCAGTTGAAGACTAGCCATGAAAATATCGATAGAGCAGAGACAGGCTTACAGCGTCTCTTCTGTGGGAAAGAGGTTGTAGAGAAGAAAAAAGGGCATCGCTTACTAGATTACGAATTCTGTTTTGAACTCTGCCAAGGCAGGATATGAAGCTTCGAGCATCTCCTGTCCGGATATGGCAACAGTATTCAATCCTAGTACGTACTTGGTAGAGAATTGCTTCAGAATTGTGATATCTACTGAACTGGTAAAATGTTCCAACCATCTTTCAGCGACATTGGCTACGGATTTGATGTAAGTGCTTTATTTCAGATCAAGAAGTTTGTCTAAACATGGAGCGTCCTCAAGGTTAAAGCCGTTCATTTCAATAGGAGTCAGATGTGGGCCAGAACGTTGATGATGGAAAGATAGAAGTTTGATTTTAGACGCATTAAAATTAACAAGCCACCCTTTTCTCCATTGCACCAGGTGCTCAAGGTCAGAGGAGAAGGAATCAGAGAGATCTTGCCCGTTTCTCGTCTTAGAGGTGTTGCCGTAGATGGTAGTGTCGTCTGCATAAATATCTACGAATGATAAAAGAATGTGATTTGGGAGATCATTGATGAAGATCAAGAAGAGAGTTGGGCTCAGGATGGAACCTTGGGGGACGCCGACATTAATACTGTGAGCTTCTGATTTCTTCCCATCAACCATTACATTTATAAACCTATCTGAGAGGAATGATTTATTAATTGAGAAGACATTTCCAGCTATTCGGTAGCTGGAGATCTTTTGTAGAAGGCCTTTATGTCCCACCCTATCGAAAGCCTTTGAAATGTCAAGAGCAATTGCTCTAGAAACGAACCCGCATCCAGACATTAACTAATCTTGTGAGACATTACTGTTAGCACATCGGCTGTAGATCTAGACGAACGGAAACCATATTGCATGTCACTGAGGAAGTGTTTTTTTTTTCTGTTGAGGTGGTTTAAAACTTTTCTGTTTAACACAGATTCCAGTAGTTATGACGCACAAGAAACTGATTGGTCCGTACTGAGAGGGAGATAATTGATCGCCTGAATTTTTAAATACGGGGCAGACTGAAGAGGTTTTCATAGGGTGTTGGAAAGCAATTTTTCTTAAAACAACTTTTAAACAGCTTTGTAAGTATGGGGGCTAGTTCTAGTTGAAGATTTGGGGGCACTATAATGGGAATGCCATCGGGCGACGCCGGGTATTCTGCTAGTATATATATCCACCTATTTCGTCCAATCCCGAGAAACCTCGGGTATTCTGCTAGTATATATATATATCCACCTATTTCACCCAATCCCGAGCAATGCCGGGTATTCTGCTGGTACAAATATCGACCTATGTCATCCAATCCTGGGCGATACCGGGCATTCTGCTAGTAAATATATCCACCTATCTCATACAATGGAATCGAGATTTTTTATAAGCTTGGCAACATCACGCACAATTATTTGAGTGTCGCATAGAGTGTTTATAGAGGAGGAAATACGGGGTGTTTGCTGCAAAGTTCTTGGCAAAGAGTTTGGCTTTATCTGATGCTGATGAGATAACGTCAGGGCTATTGATGATGGTTGTGATAGAGGACACGCTTCTGTTCAGAATTCTATTTGTTATTCGCCAAAATCCATGAGAACCAAGCCGCTGATCATCTAATTTGGACAACGGACTAAGCATTCAAATATCTTGCGTTCTTTATTACTATTTTACAGTGGTTTCTGGCAATCCTAAAGGTGGCTTTAATCTCAGTACATCTATTTCGCTGGAAGCAGTGGCAATAGTTTTGAGCAATGGCAGCGACACATTCTTGAATAAACCACGACCGGCTGTTGGGTTTTTGCTTAAATTTCTTGCAGGGTATGAATGAATCTATATTGACAATTAACCATTCAGTCAGGTCTGATACTATAGCGTATACGTTCATTTTAAATATGGGGTGAAAAGGAATATCTGATACAAATGTACGGAAGCTATCCCAATCGACTATTGAGTATTGATATACTGTACGATGGAGAGGTACATTTGAGGACGTATTACATTTTGTTTTTATCTTCACTGAGACAACCGAGTGGTCGGAACACTCTAGTGAGGACAGAACAGGGAGTAAGCATAGCTCTGGGGAGCTTGTAAAAAAGGGTCTAAGAGACTTGCATACTGGCCGTCAGTGTCAGGCACACGGGTGGATTCGTAAATAAATTTAGGTCATAAGCGATGGGGAAATGATGACAGAACCTCCTCTCATCATCTGTTTTCTTTGAGTGGTCTAGCCATTCAACATTGTGAACATTGAATTCACGACAGACATGAATGTTAGCTGAAAGATGGACAGACAGTATATAGTCAATTTTCCCAGATATGCCCTTAAAATAGCAACTTTGCTGTTGTGGGGGCGATAAAGAGAAAATATAAACACGGTGCTGTGAGCAAATGCTACTCGGAGGCACATATAGGGAACATTTGGATCTTCTCTGGAGATTTCCCTACCACATGAAAAGCCATCTCTAACGTAGGCACATATTCCATGCCCATGGCGATCTTGGGGGTCAGATTTGGATGTAAATTTAGAATATCCTTTTTATCTTGAAGTCATCTATGGAAACAGTCGGTCCAATGCCGAATTCGCACAGGAACAGTAGGACTGGTTTGGTCTCTTGAAATTGGATTTCAACCTCTGGAAGTTTGGGACGTAGACCCCCGACGTTAGAGTAGGATACATGGTAATGGGGATATACGTTGGAGATTGTAGTTGTTGTGTAGCAGGGGGTTCATGTTTAAGTGATATGACGGGAGATCGATATTGAGTCAATATAATACACGAATATAACGATGATGAGGGAAAGACAGAGGGGCATTTATACATGTACAGTTCTGTTCTGAGATGCTTGAGACTTCATATATATATATATATATATATACTGAGGGTGATAGGGTGATAGATGCACAGTTCTTATATTTCTTGTAACACATATAGAGAGGAGGAGGAGATACATAATCTTGGAAGGGTTAGGCAATGTTCATAATAAGATGTTTAACACATTACCTTTTGAGGGCTGAATGATGACACATAACAACAGTTTTACAAAAACACAAAGATGATACTTTATTCATTGGACCGGTCGAATGCTGATGACGTCAGGAATTCAAATTCGGGATCTACATAGTTTACTGTTCTTCCTTTCGCTTGCAAAGGACTCTCAAATCTCTCTCTCTCTCTCTCTCTCTCTCTCTCTCTCTCTCTCTCTCTGACTGACTGATTGACTGATTAGCAGACTGACTGACTGCTCTTCTGTCCTGATCTGACTAACTCTAGCTCCTATATTGAGAATCCCCCTTTTGCTATGACGAATTAGTCACGTTTCCCAAACGTGACCAATTCACATGGCTATGCACGTTTGTCCAAAAAATACTTTTGCAAACAAGGAATCCTTTCCTAACCTATTTTTTAACCTAACCTATTTTTTTAATAATGTATTTTTAATTTGTATTGTTCATTCTTTTTCGCTGAGATTTTTAATATTCAGTTTTTGTAAAAGAACGAACAATCAATTCTTTTTACAATGTAAACAATATCTAACTATTTATAATAGAATTTAACAATAGGCCTTCTTAACATTCCGATTTCTAACATTCCAATTCTTAACCTTGCTTACAAGGTTCGAGTCTCGGCTTATCCTAATCTCATTTTCACTTATCTAATGTTCTTCTTATTTACATGGAAAGGGAAATCCCCTTTTCCTGTAACATAGTTATGTGTTGAATCTTGTTTTTTTTTGTTTTGTTTTGTTTTGTTTTTGAGACTAAATGATTGAATATGAGGATTTATGGAAGAGGTCGGCAGAGTTGGTTAGGACAGGACAGAAAGGGAAAGTAAGGGAGAAAAAAAGACGAAGAAATTTTTTTCAGACCATGAAAAGATAATGTGGTAACAGTGCCCACTAATATATCATCGAAAAGCCACACGAGAAACTGCTGCATGATCCAGAATCCCTTCACCAAATTGTAATACAGCATCCCCAGTATTTATCACCTGCTGATTGGACGGTTACCTTAGTGGTTAATCAAAGTTTCGGGTCCCTGACTATCAGGCGGATAACGTCAGCCCAGTTAAAACGTTTACCTCCAGCACACTTATTAGTCACATGGCCATGAAGATAGAAATAGAAAGAGAAAATTCCGACATCTCAAGCGACTGCTCATGCAAAGAATCTGACGACCTAGTTTAAATCTTTTCTCCTCCCTTTGCCAGAAATATCACTCATTCAAGACGAGGACTGAGGGACAAATTAAGAGAAGCGAGAGCTACTGGGGCTGTCAACAACGTATGCGCAATGTTTTGTCGACTCATAATAATCTTCAAATGACATACGTTAACATTTGAGCCCAATCGAACTATTAGTTTACGCATTGCTGTTATTCAAGTGAAGTTACTGTTTGAACATTTCCACAACAATGGAAACACGTCAGTTTCGTGTGTTGATAAAGCATTGTTTTTATAGGAAAAAAATAATGTTTGAACTAAGCAATTGCTTGATACGTATAAGTCAGACTTTTTTCTATCAGAAGTAACAGTTAAGAGGCAATATGCTGATTATAAACGCAACCGTAAATACAAAAAATAGTGGTCAATGCTAAGGTTGGCCACATTCGGAAGTTGTTCATGAACACATGAAATAAAATTCAAAAATATGTTTTGTTCGATCATAAACTGAAATAATTGCGTAAGATAGCAGAGATATTATATATATATATATATATATATATATATATATATACTAGCAGAAGTACCCGTCGTTGACTGAGTTAAAAAAACAGCCTACAGAAATTGAAAGTATGATAGATTATGAAAAGGAGGGGGTTGTAAAGAGACAGGTTTTGATACTCAAAAATTTTACCCTAAGCAAAATATGATGAAAGTAAAGATAATTTTCGCGAAAATATATTTTTTTATATCAACTTTGTTTTCATTCGTAGCCAAGAGTGACCAACAAAATGATATTTCCTAAGGTTATATATAATAATAATGTAAATATACAGGAAATAAATATTAGCATAGTCAATAAAAGTTACTTTTATGGTAGAAAAGTTCATTGGTTTGTATTTTTAAGTAGTTTGTAAAAACAAAATTGTTTTTCTAATTCACGAATCGGTTTAAAAAAAATCAAAATGGCAGCGACTTTGAAATGGAGAGGCCCGTTTTCAATTTGAAAGTGGGGCACCTGAGCATTCTGTGTTAACAATTTAAGAGAGTTCCGTCAACGTAAGGAATATTTATAAACATATTTTAATGTTTTCCGTTATTTTGTGCTTGAGGAATATTCGATTATGGCATGTGTAGTTTATATAAAAATTCATTTCAGTAGTTATCGCCTCAAATTTCGTTTTAATTTCGGTTCGCTGAAATTATTTCAAGTAAAGAGCATTAAAAACTATTTCAAAACAAAAAAAACATGAACTGAACTTTTATTAACTATTGTAACATTTATTTCTTGTATATTTATTTTTTCGGGTAGTCGTTTGTTGGCTTTTCTGCTAAACACTCTTACTAAATAATATCGACGAAATATCGAAAAACAAAGAAACAAAAACAGTTTGGAAAAATAATGAAGATGTACTTACTTGAATAAAATAATCCGAAACAGTAAACTGGGATATTAGAAAAAGTAAACACCTAATTACTTTAGTTTTATAAAGCAAGAATCGACATAATATGAATTAGAAGAAAAAGGCGCACTTTTCAAGCAGAACAGCTTCGTTTCAGTTTTACAGTATTGAACTGTATAGTATTACGCCGTCGGATTCAGGGTTGTACTATTGTAATGTAAAGAACACGCAGAAACGGTTGTGATCAACTGAATTCCTTCTAGTACACTGGCAAAAAAAGCTTAAACAGATATATAAATAAAAATAAAAAGGTTATGTAAATGTTTTTAAAAAGACACGTAATCACGTGAGCAGGATTTTTTCCTTCTTTTGACACGATAACAAGTAACGTTCTTATTTTTTATTATTTATCTATTTATTTATTTTCGAAAGAGTGTCACGTTCAAGTGGAGAAGGAAAAAACAGAGTTATGCCAAATTTGTGTCGAGAATTGTCTAAAGTTCCGACTTTTTTTTTGCTCTCACTTTAATAAGAACGTGAATTTATGAGGTGAATTTATGAGGTGAATTTATTCGGCACAATATGATTCAACTCAAAAGTATAAATAAAATCTAACATGAAGTAAGATTAAAGTTAAGGTGTTATTGTGGGCCCTCACTCCTTTTAAAAAAAACTTGTTAAACTTTGTGACATATTTACATTCTATGGCGGTCAGGCGCGAACGAACACCCAATAATTTTATTATACCATATTTCTTCAAACTGAAACATAATTATCAAAGTATACTTACGCAAATAGATATGAAAAATCTTTGTTAATGTTTGTGCCATATTTCCGTGGAGTACAGGCGCGAACGCAGACCCCACAATTTTATTATACCATCCCTATTTTAGTTGAAACATACTTATCAAAGTATTCTTATGTACATCTATATCGAAACCCCTTGTAAACGTTTTTTTTTTTTTTTTTCATTTTTTATTTCCATACTTTGTGGACCAGACACCACAATTTTAATGAACCACCGTTCTGCCAGATCAAACATACCTATTCCTGTGTCTCTATACATCTTCTATCATTATATGTAATCAGTTTTTTTAAAATAGTCAACCATATAGGAGCCTATTCGTGGCCAGTCACACACACACACACACACACACACACACACACACAGACGTTCAGCTTACTATAATAATTAAATACCTACAGACACTAGTGTTTCATCCTTTCGAGAATCTTCAGTGCAGATTCAGACCCGGCAACACGAGCCATCACTGGCTCGATTAGCAAAGACCGTATCCATTCGACTACCATCAACCGGGAGAATTAATGTCGAATTTAAAAATTTTATTTTTAGACCTTTTTAACGTCAGCCACAGTGATCTAATCATTATATGATGATGTATGCATAAGAGCTAAATTGACTAACTAAATTCAACTGAAAATGCTCAACGATAAGAAACGAGTTTCTCTCTTTCTCTCTCTCTCTCTCTCTCTCTCTCTCTCTCTCTCTCTCTCTCTCTCTATATATATATATATATATATATATATATATATATATATATATATATATATATATATATATAAAGAAAGAGAGAGAGAGGAGATAATGGGAGAGTGAGGGAGAGAGGTGCCGATACTGATGCCACTTTTAAGTCTCAAGAGACAATGGATACCCCTTTAACAGTAGCTGCACGTGTAATTATGAGGCACGGGTTGTGCAAGCTCCAACCACACCTCTCCTGAATCGGCCATATTTGAGTCTATTGGCAAGAAGTGCTTGAAGACTTGAAACAATGCCGAGATAAGCGGAGAGCATATTCAGCATCTTGAATTCCCAACAGCCGATTGCCATTGACTTCACGTTGGCAATGCCTATTCCTCTTCACTCGAATTTGGATGGAATAAGTCGCCCCAACCTCCCAGTTCTTTTTCCCACTCATTCAGTAGATGTCTGGTTAGTGTTTTCTCTTCTCGATCTTTCCATCCTCCTTAACCCTTCGCGACTATTCGGTGTGATGCCAGTCGATGCCTACACATTTTTTGAAAGGAGGGTAGTTAATTTATAATTTTGTGGTTTCAGCTTTCTTGGTTTCATGTGGTGCATTATTATTATTATTATTATTATTATTATTATTATTATTATTATTATTATTATTATTTTATCATTATTATTATTATTATTATTATTATTATCATTATTATTATTATTATTATTATTATTATTATTATTATTATTATGTAATACCGCTAATACTTATTTTAGTGAGGATGACGATTATTATAATTGTAGTAGGAGGAGGCGACTTTATCCTGATTTTTATTGGGCAGCGCCGAAAGGTAGTTTACTTTGGTGGAGAAAGACGACAAATGTGGACGACTAAAGCTAAGACCAGAACCGTGTGAAGAAAGGCGGGAAGATGGAGAGGGTGCAAGTCACTCCGGTCGATTTTGGTGCGTAGTGATTGTCTGGCGATTGTGGCTTGGGAGGGCGTCCGACTGGTCTGGACGTAAAAAAGGGTGGAGCGGTGGCGACCGGACGAGTTGGACGGCAACGTGGGGGGGGGGATAGGTTGGTGGATGATAGGGGACGACTGCACACGTCTGGCGGGGAAAAAGGAAAAAAATACCGGCCGATCGATTGTAACGACGTTCAATAGTGATACGAAGATGATGTAGATAAATTTATTTATTGAGTGATAGGTCGACTGAATCATAGATGGCTAGACAGATAAATATATTTGTAGAATAAAAAGAACATTTTTGACAAGAAGCTCAAAAAAATAATAAAACGATTAATTAGAAATCTGCAAAAATAGATATCAGAAAGTGCTCAATAAAAAATAAAGATGCAGAGCTGACATAAGCTCAAATGAATAAGTACAGGGGGTAACACTAAATTTTTCGCCCTAAAAAAAAGCAACACGGCAGCTTTATTTTAAAACTGTTATTGAAAGAATCAATCAAGGTAACTTGATTATGTAGTAGAGTTGAGATCTATTCAGTGTAGCCGCCTTCAGCCTCAATCGCCACCTCGGTACGGGTCTGGAGTTGGGAACATGCCTTTTCCATAAGCGCGGGAGCTCAGCGGATGGCGGCGATCAGGCTGGCTTTAGTGTTATGGGAGGTCGTGTTGGTGATGTTCCTATTTGTATGACCCAACGAAGTAGTTCAACGGGTTCAGGTCCGGGGTGGAAGGAGCGCCAGTGAAAGAAGGGTACAGAGGCGAAACACTCATTCTGTAGCCAAGCCTGGATCTCTTTGGACTTGTGAGTCGACATTGAGTCCTGCTGCCACACCCAGGGTCTGCCAGCGGACACTTGATTGCACCAGGGGACTACCACGCTCTTCAGCACATCCAGGTATACTTTAGTGTTGACTTTC
Source organism: Euprymna scolopes (assembly GCF_053919585.1). Lineage (NCBI taxonomy): Eukaryota > Metazoa > Mollusca > Cephalopoda > Sepiida > Sepiolidae > Euprymna > Euprymna scolopes. The sequence goes on from NC_136502.1 coordinate 101,259,361, forward strand.
AAGCCGACTCCGAAGATGTGATCTGGCATGATGTGGCCCTCACTTGAAATGACACCAAAGACCATAACCGTGACCGAAAGCTTCGTTGAGCTGTGCTTTCAAGCGTTGAACCGTCCGAATTTGTATTTTAAGGGTGCTGGTAATGGTCCTTTTGTCAAAACTTGGATCAGTAGAGAGCATGTGTTTTACAGCGGCGCATCTCCAATCACGCTCGTTGAGCATTGTGTCACTTTCAGGCATGATACAAGGTTGCTATCGCTCTTGGGATTTGTATAACAATAGCCAAATAGGAGATGGTCTGAAAAAAAAAAGGTTTTCATCAAACGGAAATGGAATCATGTCGTCTTTTGTATGGCGACAATTTTATCGTTCCACTCTGTATAGATTGATTACCCAGGTTTACTACCCAAGTAAACTTCAGTTTAATACATCGGGGTTCAAGATAGATCTATAAAGTAATAAATTGTAAGGACAGCAATACAATTATTTATCTATAGATTCACATGAGTAGACCTTTACTGCTTAGTAAAAGCCCTTTAAAATCAATACTGAATCCTCAACGACGCACAGAATGAAGATAGTCCGAGAAAAAGAAACTGCGTTTATTGTTTCGAACTGTATTCATTCTGTGAGTTGTCGAAGATTTGATATGGATTTAAGGGGCTTTCTAGACTACAGATTTACGCGTGTCAATGAAACTATGACACGCTTGTGAAGCATGCAATAGTTTTTCAATATATAGTTTGTACACACACACACACAGACACACACCCATACACACATACATACATAGATGATGATTGCAACGTCTTGTCAGACGAGTGCCACTCTCTCAGACATTTAAAGTCCATCAGCCCAAAAGTTACTTTTTTTAATCCTACCAGTGAATTCACACGCTCAAGCAGGCATGACACTGAAGACGGTCATTGAGGTCAATTATTACATGCGTTCAGTATTTCAAGCCTCCACGCGTCACAACTTTTTCATCACCAGAGGACCATTTTTATAGACAAATGCCTGAGGGAGTATCTATACACAGATGATGTTACAGAGTCTTAGCTTTGTACGACAGCTAAGTCTCTCTCTCGGTTCAAAATGTTGAGATCCAGCAACAAACAAGAGCAAGATCGCCAGCAACAAATTAAACTGCAGACCAGCTTAATGCGGGTACTGGTCTCCCGCTTTATTGTTTTTTTTTAAATCAGAGATTTGCTTCTCCTAGAAGGTTGCCTTCACCACGGCTTACGGGAGCCTTCTCCACCCCAACACACATACATACACACAAACATACACGGTGTTAGTTGACGTTTACCCCAAAAAAGGGCTCATTCGCCCTTTGAAAGGTCTTGTTTGTAATCCTTCAGGGAGATGAGCCGTCCTCCTCACCAAACAAGTCTGGTGGGGGAACCAGTTTAGTCGCCGGTGACCCGACCATGAGGCAGGTAGTACTGGGTTACATGGTACCAGTAACATATAACATGACCTGATATACAAGGTTACATAGATACATAGATACACACACACAAATATATATATATATATATATATATATATATATATATATATATATATATATATATATATATATATATATATATATATACTAGCAGAAGTACCCGTCCTTGGGTGGGTTCAAAAACAGCCTACAGAAAATGGACAGTGATTGATGAGAGTATGATAGGTTATGAAAAGAAGGGGGTTGTAAAGAGATAGGTTTGATACTCAAAAATTTTACCCTAAGCAAAATATGATGAAAGTAAAGATAATTTTCGTGAAAATATATTTTTTTATATCAACATTGTTTTCATTCGTAACCAAGAGTGACCAACAAAATGATGTTTCCTTACAAAGAGAAAATGTTATATACATAATAATATAAATATACAAGAAATAAATGTTACCATAGTCAATACAAGTTACTTTTATGATAGAAAAGTTCATTGGTTTGTATTTTTAAGTAGTTTGTAAAAACAAAATTGTTTTTTTAATTCACGAACCGGTTTAAAAAAATCAAAATGGCAGCGACTTTGAAATGGAGAGGCCCGTTTTCAATTTGAAGGTGGGGCACCTGAGCATTCTGTGTTAACAATTTAAGAGAGTTCCGTCAACGTAAGAAATATTTATAAACATATTTTTATGTTTTCCGTTATTTTGTGTTTGAGGAATATTCGATTATGGCATGTGTAGTTTAGATAAAAATTCATTTCAGTAGTTATCGCCTCAAATTTCGTTTTAATTTCGGTTCGCTGAAATTATTTCAAGTAAAGAGCATTAAAAACTATTTCAAAACAAAAAAAAAACATGAACTGAACTTTTATTGACTATTGTAACATTTATTTCTTGTATATTTATTTTTTCGGATAGTCGTTTGTTGGCTTTTCTGCTAAACACTCTTACTAAATAATATCGACGAAATATCGAAAAACAAAGAAACAAAAACAGTTTGGAAAAATAATGAAGCTTTACTTACTTTAGTAAAATAATCCGAAACAGTAAAATGGAATATTAAAAAAGTAAACACGTAATTACTTTAGTTTTATAAAGCAAGAATCGACATAATATGAATTAGAAGAAAAAGGCGCACTTTTCAAGCAGAACAGCTTCGTTTCAGTTTTACAGTCTATAACGGTGTAGTATTGCGACGTCGGATTCAGGGTTGTACTATTGTAATGTAAAGAACACGCAGAAACGGTTGCAATCAACTGAATTCCTTCTAGTACACTGGCACAAAAAGCTTAAACAGATATATAAATAAAAATAAAAAGGTTATGTAAATATTTTTAAAAAGATACGTAATCACGTGAGCAGGATTTTTTCCTTCTTTTGACACGATAACAAGTAACGTTCTTATTTTTTATCATTTATCTATTTATCTATTTTCGAAAGAGTGCCACATGTAAGTGGAGAAGGAAAAAACAGAGTTATGCTAAATTTGTGTCGAGAATTGTCTAAAGTTTCGACTTTTTTTTTTTTTTTGCTTTCACTTTAATAAGAACGTGAATTCATGAGGTGAATTTATTCGACACAATATGATTCAACTCAAAAGAATAAATAAAAGCTAACGTAAATTAAGATTAAAGTTAAGGTGTTATTGTGGACCCCCACCCCTTTTAAAAAACCTTGTTAAACTTTGTGACATATTTACATTCTATGGAGGTCAGGCGCGAACGGACACCCAATAATTTTATTATACCATATTTCTTAAAACTGAAACATAATTATCAAAGTATACTTATGCAAATAGATACGAAAAGTCTTTGTTAAAGTTTGTGCCATATTTCCATGGAGTACAGGCGCGAACGCAGACCCCACAATTTTATTATACCATCCCTATTTCAGTTTAAACATACTTATCAAAGTATTCTTATGCACATCTATATCAAAAACCCTTGTAAACTTTTTTGTTTTTTCATTTTTTATTTCCATACTTTGGGGGGGGGGCGAACGCAGACTCCACAATTTATATGAACCACCGTTCTGCCAGATCAAACATACCCGTTCCTGATCCTCGATACATCTTCTATCATTATATGTAATCAGTTTTTTAAACTAATCAACCATAGAGGAGCCTATTCGTGACCAGACACACATACACACATACACACACACACACACAGACGTTCAGCTTTATATATATATATATATATATATATATATATATATATATATATATATATATAAAACTAATTGACTTCTCTCTGGTACAAACATCATTATTATGAAATAATAATACAAATATTCGTCTAAAACCGAGATATTATCTTACATTTGTAAGCAAGCAAATAATTCCAGGAGTAAAACGTATGGCGGTTGTTGGTAGTTGTTGGGAGTTCAGATCTCGTAGTAAGTATCCGACTGTGTCTAACGTCACTGATGAATTTTGAAAAGGCGAATTATCTGTTTATATTTTAAACACACACACACGCGCGCGCACACACACACACACACACACACACATATATATATATATATATATATTTATATATATATATATATATATATATATATATATATATATATATAGTGGCGCCAAAAGGGAAGTCCGCGCTTGTCGTGTTTTCAAAAACCGCAAATTTAAGCTAAATTGAATGTAAGTGTTTAAACAACCTAATATATATATATATATATATATATATATATATATATATATATATATATATATAGGGAGAGAGAGAGAGAGAAAGAAATAGATAGATAGATAGATAGATAGATAGATAGATAGATAGATAGATAGATAGATAGATAGATTCGTTATGACATACTTATAATACATAGGTACGGGCAAAATGAATGTCGATGCTCAAAATGTATAAACATTTTGACCCCTCGCTTTACTTAAAACTTCTCAAAAAATCAGAAAATTAACCAATTTTAATGAAATTTTCAGTATTTATCAAATAATGATCGCCGACTATAATAAGCTAATTATTTTTATTTGAGTCTTAGTGGAATTGTATTATTTTGTTTAAACAAAAAATACCTTCACTAAAGTTATGGTTTTCAGTAGTAAATAAAAAAAGCGCAAGAATTTATTTTTGCTTTTTTTATATAAATGAAGCATCGTAATTTGTAACAATAAAAAAAATAATAATTTTTACAGGAAAATTACGAACAACGCCCTAAAGTCCGTATTAATGAATTCGAAATAACTCGAAGAAAAATGAATTTCTCGAACTATATTACCATTGAATTTCTCGAACTATATTGCCATTGAATTTCTCGAACTATATTGCCATTGAATTTCTCGAACTATATTACCATTGAATTTCTCGAACTATATTACCATTGAATTTCTCGAACTATATTGCCATTGAATTTCTCGAACTATATTACCATTGAATTTCTCGAACTATATTACCATTGAATTTCTCGAACTATATTACCATTGAATTTCTCGAACTATATTGCCATTGAATTTCTCGAACTATATTACCATTGAATTTCTCGAACTATATTACCATTGAATTTCTCGAACTATATTACCATTGAATTTCTCGAACTATATTACCATTGAATTTCTCGAACTATATTACCATTGAATTTCTCGAACTATATTACCATTGAATTAAGCATTATTTATTGAATATTTTCACACACAAAAAAAATTATAATAGCAAAGATATTACTACTTTTTTTTAAAATTACAGATTTCGCATAATTTTTATATGCAAGATTTTAATAATTTCCTTGCTCGCAAAAACGTGAAACTTTCGGCGTAACATAATTTTTTATATAATCTCGAACAATAATTAAAAACAAAAAAAAATTTTAAAACAGGAACATAAAAAATAATTAAATTAAAAAATGATAAAAATTAATACAAACGTTCAGAACAGGAATATACGGATGACCTCTGAAGAAATCTGACACCCCTACCTTCTTTTACTATCATGACTTCATTTTAAAACAACGTTTTGATTCGCTGAAATTTTGGCCTTCCGTATATTCGTGTATATTCGTGTTTACAACCTGTTATCATAATTACTTGCTTTTTGAGGGCTAATTAAGCTGTATTTTGTATAAAAAGGTGTTTTTTGTTTATTTAATTCAATATCTTAGGACTTGCCTTTACTAACTATCTTTGAAATAGACTCAGAAAACTAATATTAATCTTTTAAAGAATTTTTACAATGAATTTATTTAACTTCAAAATTTAGCTGAATTGGTTAGCGCGCCGTCAAAAAATTTTCATAACTTTTTTCACGTGTACAAATATTTTTTTCCGTTAGGAATTTATTTTAGTCTCTAATCTTTCAAATACAATTAAAAAGTAGTCGAAAACCTACAAAAAAATTATGATAAATCGGCTTTCAAAACTAGGTCCCCCTATTTTTGCCCGCTCATTTTTGCCCGTACCTAATAATACAACAACATTGGATATTAATGCACGTAACCCAGTGTTCATTAATATCGGATATCATTCTGTGAATTTTACAGATTATAACGCAGTTAATAACTACGAGAGAGAAAGGTTTGTAGATATCTACTGTTATGCGTGAAAAAATAACCAAAAATAGAACGGCAGATATCGGTGAGAATTATCAAGCTCGAGGCCTGAATGAACCACCTAATCGTCAAACGTCTAGACATAAATTCAGCGGGTTTTTTTTTCTTCTTCTTCTTTTTGGACTGATTCACGTGGCTGGCAATGAACTGGTTGATTAAGTTGGTTTTATTCAGATTGTAGAGCTGCATTTTGTTGCCATCCATTTGGATTATCTCGTGTTAGCGTCTGCGCGTAGTGCCTTTGTTTACTGACAATCAGTATTTATATATATATATACATATTCCTATAAATTATTTTTTTTGTGTATTGATATTCATATTAAAACCTTTTTTTTCTACTTATTTAAAAGAAAATACAACTTTGTTATACATGGGTCGTGGAATTGCATTCATCTGCAAAAGATCGAGCTAATTTGCATATTCTTTTAACCATTCAGTTTAATTAATTCTCTGTTAGTTCTTTCCGGTTTTCTGGTGGGACGATCATCTTTAGTTAACTATTACGTGTAATTATATTCATGCAAATATTCTACATGACGAATATGCATGCGAAACATAATAGCTATTTGTTCATATTTTAATTTTTAGCCTTGCAGCAAACATGTCTTCATAGCTCAAGCATTAACGTCAAAAGAAAAAGTAAATCGTAAGCTAAACGTTTTCGTTTTGATTCGTACGAGCCATCTTTTATTAAACTTTTAAAGCATGATTATATATTTAGTCCAATATAATCTAATATATAAACGGCTAAATGTCTGTCAGCCTGATTGTCTGTCAATCTCCATATTTTCAAACTCTATCTCCCCCGAAACTGAAAGTCGCAGAGCGGCGCTAGGGGCCTTAAATGATTGGATTATTTACGGATATGGGTCTTTAGCGGGTTAAAATAGTTTTTTAGGGTATAAAAATGGATCAAAATTGAAAAAATCGTTATACATTTTGTACATTCATCTTAGTTTATTTTTAATTTTTGATTTTTAACCGGTTTATATTCGTGTCACGTTTTTATAGTGGTAACGTCACCAGCTTTGAATACTACAGTTTCGATTCCAGCTGATGACACCTAAATACTTCTTTTTACTTTTGAAATCAGGACTCTATAATAATACATACGAAATCTGGACAAATTAAAATATCTTATTTAAGCGTATTTTACGCCTGGACGAAGGTGAGCACCCCCGACCCCTCTAGTAATATAATAAATACGAAATATTTTACGACCTGCTAGTATATATATATATATATATATATATATATATATATATATATATATATATATATATATATATAGAGAGAGAGAGAGAGAGAGAGAGAGAGAGAGAGAGAATAATACATATATAAATATTTTCTATTAGGTTCTATCATAATGAACGCCTGCTCGATATTCTATTTAGAGTAATAATCAGTGATGGGACGAGTTCAAAAATTTTTCCGATTCTGATACATATACCGATTCTGATTCCGAATGCTTTTAAATTTTTAATTAGAGATTTGATGATGTTTAAAGATGTTAAAATCATGGGAAAAATCTCTGTAATCGCATATATTTTTTTCAAAACGTTAAAAAAAATGCATTTGTGGGAGGCTATATTACAAGATCAAATCTTTGTGAATATTTTTTCCAAAATGTTTTCCTTGTAATAGATTGAAAATTGTGAGGCAAGATTTGTTTTTCTTTTAAAACAAAGACGATATGGCATTTGTTCGTTGTTTATGCGTTTTGAAAATTTTCATAAACAATTCAAAAGAATCGACGATTGATATGTAAAAATAAGCAGACAGTGTGGGAACAGAATAGTTAACAAAGCCCGTCACCATGTTAAAAATAAGTTTCTATATTAACAATCGCACAATAAAATAAAAACATTCTTAACATGGACGGACGGCTCTGTTAGCTATTCTCTGCCTTTCCCTCTATAAAAGAATTTCGTATTTTTCTCCTAATTATAGACATTTGTTTGGTTATATTGATTCGTTTTACTGTAAGAAGAAAGGACAAGAACAAGATACTACTACTACTACTACTACTATTACTACCACTAGTAATAATAATACTCACCGAGGAAGGGAAGATCGAGGAGTGAGCACTGATCAGACCTCCACTATATAAGTGCGAGAACTGAGCCTTGGGAAGATTTATTGCCACTTAAATTCCAGTAAAGACCAATGGCCGCTGTCAACGAGAAATCAATGGCAAACAGCTGTTCCCATAATGCAAATTTATTTGCAAATGCTATCGAAAGAGGTGAAGAGTACTGGGAACACCACAAGCTGTATCCAATGAGATCTTTGATGACCTGTGTGAAAGCTCCTTGTGAAGTCATAATAGTAATAATAATGGTAAACTTGTAGATTAACACGTTTACCTAATCTACTCTCCCAAAATTAAATTAATTTTTTTTTTTTGATGCATACATAGAGGAAAGAAAAAAATATCAATTAGTTTAGAATTTCGAACAGGAGATCAATTTCCTATATAAATTTAATGTAAAATGATTATAATTTTCGATCCATTCTAACTTTTTAGACATAATCACTAAGGTTTACCGCTAATAGCAGTAATTGTATTTTAAATTTGCCTTCTTTTATTTTGTTCTTCTTATTTATTTTCGTTGTACGAGGGGCGTGCAATAAGTAATGCCCCTGACCCACTTCCAGTTGTCTGATCTAGCTGAAATTTTGCATGTGCAATGATTTATATCTCTACGGGTTATGTGGCAAATTACAGCTCTGAAACATAATTATCAAAGTATACTTACGCAAATAGACATGAAAAGTCTTTGTTAAAGTTTGTGCCATATTTCCATGGAGTACAGGCGCGAACGCAAACCCCACAATTTTATTAAACCGTCCCTATTTCAGTTTAAACATACTTATCAAAGTATTCTTATGTGCATCTATATCAAAAACCCTTGTAAACGTTTTTTTTTTTTTCATTTTTTATTTCCATACTTTGGGGGCTAGGCACGAACGCAGACCCCACAATTTTTATGAACCACCGTTCTGCCAGATCAAACATACCCGTTCCTGATCCTCGATACATCTTCTATCATTATATGTAATCAGTTTTCACTTTTTTTTAATAGTCAACCATATAGGAGCCTATTCGTGACCAGACACACACACACACACACACACACACACACACACACGTTCAGCTTTATATTATAATATATATATATATATATATATATATATATATATATATATATATATATATATATATATATATTGTCCCAACTTTGAGTTATATTTTAAGGATACTGTACCATTTAGTTTGTAAAGTCCTGATTTATTTAATAACTGTTACAGAACTAATTGTACATGATTATTTTCCTTTAATTATTTCATATGCCAAGTTTTAAAATGATAATATTGGTTTGTAACTGACTTTAATGCATTTTGCAAGAAAATATAATTGAATTATAATTAATTACGATTGGCTTCTTAACTTCACCAAATGATGTAAAATGATACGAGGGGCGTGCAATAAGTAATGCCCTGGCCCACTTCCCACATGCCATAGTCAATAAAAGTTCAGTTCATGTTTTTTTGTTGTTGTTTTGAAATAGTTTGTAATGCTCTTTACTTGAAATAATTTCAGCGAACCGAAATTAAAACGAAATTTGAGGCAATAACTACTGAAATGAATTTTTATATAAACTACACATGCCATGATCGAATATTCCTCGAGCACAAAATAACGGAAAACATAAAAATATGTTTATAAATATTCCTTACGTTGACGCAACTCTCTTAAATTATTAACACAGAATGCTCAGGTACCCCTCCTTCAAACTGAAAACGGGGCTCTCCATTTCAAAGTAACTGCCATTTTGACTTTTTTTTAAACCGGTTCGGTAATTAAAAAAAATTGTTTTACAAACTACTTAAAAATACAAACCAATGAACTTTTCTACCATAAAATTAACTTGTATTGACTATGCTAACATTTACTTCTTGTATATTTATATTATTATATATATAACATTTTCTCTTTCTAAGGAAACATCATTTTGTTGGTCACTCTTGGTTACGAATGGAAACAAAGTTGATATAAAAAAAATACATTTTCGTGAAAATTATCTTTACTTTCATCATATTTTACTTAGGGTAAAATTCTTTTACAACCTCCTCCTTTTCATAACCTATCATACTCTCATCAATCAGAGTCAATTTTCTGTAGGCTATTTTTGAACCCAGTCAACGACGTGTACTTCTGCTAGTATATATATATATATATATATATATATATATATATATATATATATATATATTAGTGATGGGACGATTCCAATATTTTCCCCGATTCCCATACAATTACCGAAATCGATTCCGATTCTTTATAAATCTCTAATTATTTAACTATAAGACTGTTATTTGCCACAATTTTCATAAAAAAACATGTTAAATATGCAGATATTTTCCTAAACATCAAAATACACTTGTGGTGGATGATCTATCGATTTTAGCTTAACTGGTATATTAAAATCAATAAATATTTATTATTTTATCTTTATTATCAGCAATGAGAGATTTTGGTTTGAACAATATCAAATAAAAAAGGCAATTAAAAGAATCGTTTTGGCATCGGAAAATAGGCATCAATTTTTCCGATTCCGATACAGATTCCGATACCCTCAAATCCTCCAATTTTTCCAAATCCCGATTCTGATTGCGATTAATCGTCCCTACACTAATATATATATATATATATATATATATATATATATATATATATATATATATATACTGAAATGTAGTTTGCTTAAAACATTGTGTGAGATATGTATGAAGATAAATATTAGAAGGTTATCGCACTGCAAAGAATGGAATGTTGTCGGTGTTGAAGAAGGAAGACAAAAGCAAGTGATATATTTTAATCTATATATAAAAATATGTATACGCGTGTATATATGTATTTAATGATTTTTTTGTGTGTCAATAATTAGACTTACTTTAAAATTCAAACTGTTACACAGTGTGATAGTGTTCCATAATATATTACACAGTGTGATAGTGATAATATTTTACACAGTGTGATAGTGATAATATTTTACACAGTGTGATAGTGTTCCATAATATATTTCGAGGTAAATCCTCTTTCTCAAATGGCGGGTATTTCAAATCTTGAGATCGCAAGTATGAACAGGCGCGCAGAAATTATCTCGGCATGTAAATGTGAATATGTCTATATATTCAAAATTGTTAGCGAATTATTTGTGAAATTTATTTAAATTTTCATTTCTCTATTTTATTTTTGTTATATTTTCACTTACATAGCTAGTATTACCTATTTATTATTTGTTATTTATTTTACGATTACTATTATTATTTTTTTTCGTTTAGTCTCGCAGGAAATAAAATCTGCAAATTTTATCCATGGATGCACATATACAGACACATGTATTTGTACATGTGTGCATATATACATGTACACACACATGAACTCACGTTTAAATACATATATATGAACATATATTTTATAAGTTTACTAGTTTTTTTCTTTGTCAGTTAGCTACATATATTTTTAATAGCATTTTAAATATGTATTAATTTAATTTTTTATATAATGGATTTTGCTTATTTATTTAATTTGTTGTTCGTAGTCAATAATAGCTATTTAGTAATTGATTTAACTGTATCGTTATTTCATTGTTGTTTATTTTTATTCATTAATGGGGATCGATCGATATATGTATACATATATATATATATAATTAAATAAGTATATATGTATACATATATATACATACATATACATATATATATATATATCTAAGGGCGTGCGTGTGCCTGTTGTGTAGTGGTGCGTGTGTATGCGTTGTGTAGTGGTGCGTGTGTATGTGTTGTGTAGTGGTACGTGTGTATGTGTTGTGTAGTTGTATGTGTGTGTGTGTTGTGTAGTTGTACGTGTGTATGTGTTGTGTAGTGGTACGTGTGTATGTGTTGTGTAGTGGTGCGTATGTATGTGTTGTGTAGTTGTACGTGTGTATGTGTTGTGTAGTGGTGCGTGTGTATGTGTTGTGTAGTGGTGCGTGTGTATGTGTTGTGTAGTGGTGCGTGTGTGTTTGTTGTGTAGTTTTACCTGTGTATGTGTTGTGTAGTGGTGCGTATGTATGTGTTGTGTAGTGGTGCATGTGTATGTGTTTTGTAGTGGTGCGTCTGTGTGTTTTGTGTAGTGGTGCATGTGTATGTGTTATGTAGTGGTGCGTATGTATGTGTTGTGTAGTGGTGCATGTGTATGTGTTATGTAGTGGTGCGTATGTATGTGTTGTGTAGTGGTGCATGTGTATGTGTTATGTAGTGGTGCGTATGTATGTGTTGTGTAGTGGTGCATGTGTATGTGTTATGTAGTGGTGCGTATGTATGTGTTGTGTAGTGGTGCATGTGTATGTGTTATGTAGTGGTGCGTATGTATGTGTTGTGTAGTGGTGCATGTGTATGTGTTATGTAGTGGTGCGTATGTATGTGTTGTTTAGTGGTGCATGTGTATGTGTTATGTAGTGGTGCGTATGTATGTGTTGTGTAGTGGTGCATGTGTATGTGTTATGTAGTGGTGCGTATGTATGTGTTGTGTAGTGGTGCATGTGTATGTGTTTT
>NC_136502.1:101276969-101336969 GCF_053919585.1 Euprymna scolopes
CTCTTGTGGTCAGTGGTGAGTGGGTTGGTCTTTCTTTTTCCTGAAGTTAAGTTATTTAATTATTCTTCAGGTGACCACTGGCATTCCAGCCTGTTACGGTTGAAACGCTCTTGCTGCGGTTTTGCCGAAGCATACAAAACTTATATCTTACAGCATTAAAGCTGCTGTAAGGTTCAGTTTTGGGTACCCTAAATCTAGTTGGAGCCCCTCTTGGTCCCTGATACCTGCTGACGTAATAATTTGATAAGCTATGATTTATGATAGCCTGCTTCTTCCTGTGGCCACTTCGGGGTCACTCATAGAGAAATTTACATTGTCTTGCAGCAGACAAGGCCTCGGATAATGTTGTCGGATTGGATCTGACTATATCTTCCTTGATAAAGGGGTTACTTAACGCATCTGTGAAGAATTCAGATAAGTGCATTTGCACAGCTGGAATTCCCCTCATCTCAGCTAACTTAGCAAGTTTGTAGATCCTACATGCTAAATCTGCGAGTACCTCTCTCCGATCTTGTTTTATTCTTATTAAAGCCATAGCAACGTCGGCAGCATTTGTAAACTTGCCGTACCGGACTGCTACTTGATCGAGCAGATTCTTACTGCTGCAGTTCCGATAATCATTGAGAAATTCTCAAATCATTTCCGATACTAGACCGTCCATAAAATCATATGCCAGGTTTACTAGTTCTGGGTCTGTTAGCTGGTAGATCCGCTTTTTCTTTTTCAGAGTTGCTAGCCATGGCTTAAAGGCGTACGGTTTTCCAGTAAAGATTGGGATCTTCGGTTCACCTGTGAGGACTCTTTTAAATTAGGCTTGGTTAGTGTTAGCCATTTTGTTTAAATGTATATTTTTTAAATAGCCGACGTTGAAACAAAAAGCTCTATCCACGAAATAATCCTTACACATTATTAAAACTAATAAATTTGCAGAGTAACAGAAAGAGCAGAGGAAATAGTCACCTTAGCTTTTCTGGAGTTTTCTGATGTCCTTTTTTTTTCTCTCTGCAGATGCTGAGTTGAAATAGCTGTTCTTGAGTTGGCTAACTGGGATAGCTTCCGTACATTCATAACTGACCTACATCTGAATTCCATGTTTAAAAAGGATCTGTCCTCTATAGTGTCAGACCTGACCGATTGGTTAATTGTACCTATTTACTATGCCTCCCCACGGAACAGAGTTAGACACCAGGGTCGTTTTTTAACGTGGAGAAAAGGTACAAAAATAAAAATTGTCTCAGTCGTGAAGGATTTCTCCTCCACCAAAAGAGAACAAGAAATAGAAGTGCAAGCACCTGAAGAACAGATGGTATTTATTTGCTCCCCCACCGAGCAAATTAGGCACAAGGCCGATTTTTAATGTGAGGAGTGAAGGGTGGGGGAAGGGAAAAAGGGGACCAGCTCCCGAGAGGTGGGAAATAGGAGCTGGTTAAAGGTCAGGCATGTGGGGTTGCCCCCACATCTGGTCTTTGCTAGTCATAGCTAGTCATAGATTGCAGTATCTGCCGGACAGATGGTATTTACTTGCTCCCCCACCGAGCAAATTAGGCACAAGGCCGATTTTTAATGTGAGGAGTGAAGGGAGGGGGAAGGGAAAAAGGGGGACCAGCTCCCGAGAGGTGGGAAATGGGAGCTGGTTAAAGGTCAGGCATGTGGGGTTGCCCCCACATCTAGTCTTTGCTAGTCATAGCTTGCAGTATCTGCCGGACAGATACTACACTTTGATCTTGTCCCGAAGGCCAAGTTAATTGTAGGCAAAGACCGATTCATACCATCCAAAAATTTCCAACAAAAACCTAACAGCCAGCCATGGTTCTCCTCTGAATGTGCTGCTGCCATCGCGCACAGAAATCATTTTTTCCATAGCTACCAACGTAATAGATGTACTGAGACTAAAATCGCTTTCAGGAATGCCACCAACCACTGTAAAAGAGTAATAAAAAATGCAAGAGAGCTATATGCTCAGTCCGTTAAATCCAAAGTAGCTTCGCAGCGGCTTGGTTCCCACCAGTTCTGGCAAATAGCAAACAGGATCTTGAACAGAAGTGTGCGTTCTATCCCAACTATTATCAATGGACCTGAGGTCATCTCATTAGCATCAGACAAGGCCAGACTATTTGCCAAGAACTTTGCAGCTAACTCTATCCTATGCGACAAAGGCCATCAACTCCCCATATTTCCTCCTATAACAGACAACACGTTATGCAACATACAAATATATGTGCGTGAGATCGCCAAGCTAATCAAGAACCTTGATTCCAGTAAAGCAACTGGCCCTGACGGCATTCCAGTTATAGTGCTAAAAAAGCTCCAACCAGAACTTGCCCCCATACTTACAAAACTGTTTAAGCGTTGCCTTAAGGAGAAGTGCTTTCCAACACCCTAGAAAACATCATCAGTATGCTCTTTATTTAAGAATTCTGGTGAAAAGTCATCTCCCTCTCAGTACAGACCAATAAGTCTCCTGTGTGTCATGAGTAAGTTGTTGGAATCCATATTAAATAAAGATGTAGTCAACCATCTCAGCAGGAACAACCTTCTTAGTGACACACAATATGGTTTCCGCTCTGCAAGATCTACAGCAGATGTGTTAACGATTATATCACATAGGATTAGTGAATCTCTTGACAAAGGCTTTCTTTCCAGGGCCACTGCTCTTGACATATCGAAGGCCTTCGATAAGGTACGGCATAAGGGCCTACTTCACAAGATTTCCAGCTACGGTGTCACTGGAGATGTTTACTCAATCATTAAATCATTTCTCTCCGATAGGTTCATAAGAGTAGTGGTTGATGGGCAGCAATTAGAGGCCCACAGTATTAATGCTGGAGTCCCTCGGGGGTCCATCCTGGGCCCAACTCTCTTCCTGATCTACATCAATGATCTTCCAAAACACATACTTAAATCATTCGTTGACATCTATGCTGATGACACGACCATTTATGGCAACACATCAAAGGCCGTAAATGACAAAGTTCTCTCTGATTCTCTCTCCTCTGATCTTGAGCGCGTGGTACAGTGGGGGAAGAGGTGGCTACTTTTAATGCATCCAAAACCAAGCTTCTATCTTTACATCATCAATGCTCTGATCCTCATCTGGCATCAATTGAAATGGATGGCTCTCGTCTTGGGGAGGCTCCATGTTTTGACAAACTTCTGGGTTTGACCTTTACTCCTGATCTGAAATGGAACAAGTACATCAGGTCTGTTGCCAAGGACGTTGGGAAAATGGTGGGATCCTTTTACCGCTCCAGAAGATATCTCACTATTGATGCAATTCTCTATCGGTATAAAAGCCAAGTACATCCAAGGATGGAGTACTGCTGCCACATCTGGTCAGGAGCTGCTAAAAAACAGCCTATCCTGCCTTGACAGAGTACAAAATAGACTTTGTGGTTTAGTGGGGGGGGCCTTTTCACTTCCCTGCAGCCTCTCTTCCACAGAAGAGACGTTGCGAGCTTATCTTTATTTTATCGTTACTTCCATGGCAAGTGCTCGTCTGAGCTCCAATTTCTCGTCCCCTCTCACCAATCTTTCACGAGAAACACTCGTCTGGCTGAAACTACTGTCAATAATTTTCCCCACTCTTTATCTGTGCCTAAATCCAAACGTAGATTCCATGAGCAGAGCTTCTTTCTCAGAAGTGCACGCCTGTGGAACTCTCTTCCGTTTGCCTGTTTTCTACCTGACTACAACTTGGATGTCTTCAAGTCCAACATAAACAAATTCCTGACAAACCGCCCCCTTAAGTAAGACACTCTATCAAATCTCCAATACTAATGATTACTACAATACTATATCATTGATTACTGTACACGCAATAACCTTTATCCCTGAGTGGCCTCCGGGCCTCGATAAGTGGTGACCCCCATGTAAAAAAAAAGAGTTCTTCGTTGTTGTGTTTCCGTGGACTTTGATTGGTCTAGTGGTTCTTTCTTTGGTTGTTTTCGTAATGTGGTTGGCCGCTGTTGTGTTTTCAGTAGACTCGCCTTTGGCTAGTTGTTGATTTCTTGGATTGTGTCCGTGGATTTTTTTCTCAGGGTGTATCCTGGTATTCAGGCATAATATGACACTATCGTTTCCGGGGAGTGTTACTTGGTTTAGGAAACCAGCTCCCCGTTGTTAGACACAATATCAAACAATAGGCAAATGGAAACATTAATACTTGAAATTTTAGATGTAGGTTACTTGGACATGGATCACACTTTTTAATTTGATTTGAGCCCAAAACAATAAATGTTAAGGGGTCAAAATTGGGGTCAAAGTTTAAAAAAATTGACGTCTGCGGTCTCTACCAAATTACTCAGCCAATGTTTGGTCTAAACATTTTAAATCTAATACAAAGTGTATTCAGACATAGGGCAAGCTTTTTAATCGTCTTTTGGCCTAAAAATTCGCTGCCAAAGGGTCAAAGTTCAAAATATTTGATCTTTGCAGTCTCTAGCAAACTATTTAGCCAATTTTGGGTTGAAATTTTACATAAAGGGTATTCAGACATGCAGCAAGCTTTTTAATCAGTTTTGGGGCGAAAATTGGCTGGAAAGAGGCCAAAGTTTAAAGAGTTGATCTTTGCGCACTCTACCAAACTTCTCTGCCATATTTGGGTCTAAGCACTTGAAATTTTAGATGTAGGTTACCTGGACATGTCAAACTTTTTAATATATACATACATATGCACATAAAGATATGAACAGTACATAGGGCCCGAGCAAAGCCAGGCTGAACTGCTAGTAATATAATAAAGGAGATTATCATTGGTTGCTAAGGTCCGAGACAGCTTCAGGAAATAAAACAGTTGAATTATCAGAAAAATAAAGTGAGCAGTATATTTCATTATGTAATGGCAGATTGGTGTATGGAGATGGATGATCCTACTCGCAGGGCTAACAAAGAAAATTATAAGAAGTTTTCAAACCGAGCATCCTGGAATTTGTTGAATGAAGGTACTTATGCAGAGTTTTGCATGTTGGATAGAGGTAGATAAGGATATTGAAAATATGGCGAAACGTGTAAAAGCTGCGCGTCAAGAGGAAAAGTAGCGCCAATGATCTTTGGTCTAAGACAGACAACCGTAATCTCCTATACACATTTACTATGCTCGAGCGATAATAGGAAATACTTTTCGTCTTAGTAGACAGTTTTACTAAATGGCTAGAAGCTGTGAAATGGAAAACGCCGACAAGTAAAAACACAACAAACATTTTACAGAAATTGTTCGCAAGATTCGGCATACCAGAAAATAATGTATCTAACAATGGCGTGCAATTTTCATCAAAATAATCCGAACTTTTTATATGCTTTCTATTAGGGTTGGATCAAATACTGACTTTTAACAATTGAAATACAAATACAAATACTTTCGTTTAGGTTACCAGAAATACAAATACTTTTATTCCTAAGTCTAAAAATACAAATACTTTTATTCCTAAGTCTAAAAATACAAATACTTTTATTCCTAAGTCTAAAAATACAAATACTTTTATTCCTAAGTCTAAAAATACAAATACTTTTATTCCTAAGTCTAAAAATACAAATACTTTTATTCCTAAGTCTAAAAATACAAATACTTTTATTCCTAAGTCTAAAAATACAAATACTTTTATTCCTAAGTCTAAAAATACAAATACTTTTATTCCTAAGTCTAAAAATACAAATAAAAATACTTTTATTCCTCAATCTCAAAATACAAATAAAAATACAATAACTGATTTAAACAAAAACAAATATAAGTACTTTTTTTTTCAAAGTAATAAAGAAATCTGAAAATATGCAAAAAAAAAGAAGAAAAAGAAAAGAAATATTTCCTTCCAAATTTGACATCTACATTACATTTTTTTTTTTTTTTTTTGTACATTTTCTCCACGTTAAAAAACGACCCTGGTGTCTAACTCTGTCCCGTGGGGAGGCATAGTAAATAGGTACATTCTATATCATGTCCGCATTGCATTTTATTATCATTAGAGCTCTGAAAGTTTCCCCCTCTCTCTCTCAAATACAAATACAAATTACTTTTTCTTGTGATGTTAAAATACAAATACGAATACAATTACATTAAAATTTTCTCTCAAATATAAATACAGATACAAAATACTATTTTCCTGGATGTCATAATACAAATACAAATTACTTTTTCTTGTGATGTTAAAATACAAATACAATTACATTAAAATTGTATTTAAATACAATTGAAATACAAATACAATTGTATTAAAATTGTATTTAAATACAATTGAAATACAAATACAATTACATTAAAATTGTATTTAAATACAATTGAAATACAAATACAATTGTATTTGATCCAACCCTACTTCCGAAAATCATCTAAAATCTGCACCGTGATTGAAGTTAAGTTATTTAATTATTCATCAGGTGACCACTGCATTCTCGTTCTAGCCTGTTATGGCTGAAACGCCTTCGCTGCAGTCTTGCCGAAGCACAACTACAAAACATATCTTACAGCATCACAGCTGCTGTAAGGTTCCGTTTTGGGTACCCTAAATCTAGTTGGAGCCCCTCTTAGTCCATGATACCTGATTACATTATAATTTAATAAGCTATGATTTATGAAAGCTTGTTCCTTCCTGTGACCACTTTGGAGTCGCTCATAGAGCATTTCGCTCTGTCTAGCAGCAGACAAGACCTAAGATAATGTTCTCGGACAGGATCTGACCACCTCTTTCTTGATAAAGGGGTTACTTTACGCATCTATGAAGAATTCAGATAAGTGCACTTACACAGCTGAACTTTCCCATCTTTCTGCATCCTTATAAGCTAACTTAGCAAGTTTGTTTATCCTACTTGCTAAATCTGCGAGTACCTCTCCTCGATCTTATTCTTTTTAAAGCCCGAGCAGTGTCGGCAGCATTTGTGAACTTGCTGTACTTGATCGAGTAAATCCTTACTGCTACAGTTCGGATGACCATCGAGAAATTCTCCAATCATTTCCGATACTAGATCGTCCGTTTAACAACATATTCAAAAGAGAGATTAAAAAAGCAAATAGTGTTGAAGCAGAAAATGAAGAACTACAAAAAATGTTTTTATCTGTTTGCCGAATAAAACTGAATATTAACGCGAACAAGTTAACTGCAGATTTAATTTTTGCTAAGAAAGTACAAGGTGCCTTAAATAATTTTCCAGACTTTGTGTACAGTCATTTAAAATTGTTGTAGACTCTTGAAAATTCATTATATTATTCCTATACATCTTATGAGATGCCTGATTAATTTTTATGATTTCAAGTTCAAATGAACAGCTACAACAGGAATTAGAATACATCCTACTAAAGCCTGATTGTCACAGCTGGTGAATTTCAAAAAATGCAATCTGGACGTGAGGACACTTTAGAAGAACGATATGCAAGAAAATTGTGTTTTAAACTTGCAAGAAATGCCACAGAAACATATGGAATACTTCAGATTGCTTTTGGTTTATCTTGCATGAATGGAGCATCAGTTTGAGTGGCAAGCAAGATTCAAGGAGTTTGTGATGGATAATGGATATAGAGTAAGGAAATCAGACCACCAGAGGTTAATAGGCCAAATAAAGAATTTCATGGATAAGGACCGCTGTATGTCTATAGAGACAGCATTGACCAGTTTGATGTTAGTGTGGGAACTATACACAATTATTCGCGAGGAACTGAAGATGCGGAAGAGCAGGGAGATAGTCGAGCTGACTAATTCAGCTCCCGTAGTTCTTGACTTGCGACTAAAGCTGGATCTACTGCTATGATCCAGAGACCAAGAGACGGAGTCCCCAGTGGAAGCATGCTGGTTCTTTTAGACCCAAGAAGGCCAGACAGAGCAAATTTACTCAGATACTTATGATGATCCCTTTTTCTGACAGCACGGGCATGATCTACAGGGTGGTCAAAAAGTCAGGTAACATTTTAAAGAAAAACGATATTAGCAATACACGTATATTTAAGTACCATACATTGAAATATAAAATGAAACAAACATGAAATATGTTTATTTTGTTAATTGTCGTCCATTTCTCTCTATCAATCGCTGGAAGCGATTAACCACCGATTGTGTAACACGTGTAATCATGTCAGCTGATATCCGCGCAATCTCCTCTTCAATAAATAACTTTAAAGACGCTATTGTACCAGGCTTCTTGCCATAAACGCTATCCTTTACATAGCCCCAAAGCCAGAAATCAGGAGGGGTAGTTTATATATTACACTCAAATATTTAAACAAATAATATTAAACGAATAGAGATTATAATGGATCATATTGTTTTTTCTACCTTTAACATATTACCTGACTTTTTGACCACCCTGTACATGCACTGGGTTCCCAATGGACATACAGTCAACAAATAATACTATGTTATGGTTTTAAGGGCGTTCAGGAAGAGATTCCGACGAAAGAGGCCAACACTCTTCAAATCGGGTCAGTGGCATTTCCAGTCCATAACTTCATCCTTGTCACAGACTATTTGAACATGATAGGCAATAAGACAGTTCATCACCCTCACTATAGTCCAGACCTTTTTCCCTGTGACTTTTGGATATTCCCTAAGCTCAAGGAACCCCTTAGCGGCTGTCGTTATGAGACAATTAAGATGAAAGAGGCTGTGGCGAGAGTCATTGACACGCTCAAACAATAGGACTTCCATGGGCCTTCCAGAAGTTGTTGGAACGGTACAACAAGTGCATTGCAGCTGGGGGAGATTACTTTGAAGGAGACTTTCAGTTGTGTACTATGAAAAACGTTTGGAAACTTATTGAAGGCACCACGTGTGTACAGTTTTTTGATAAATTAATCTATTCGGAAAGGGAAAGTAAGGAAAGAAATAATGCAGTAAATAAAACTTTGAGTCGTGCGAAAATCTGTATTTTTTTAATTATTATTTAGGAAAAAGCAACGTGGACAGAGGACTTGGTCGAAAAAAGAATTGGAAAATAATGCACATTATAAAAAAATATCCGAAATATAAAGTACAAAAACCTATTAACCAAATAAAAAAAATAGACCCCAGGCACAAATGAACGATGAGAAGAACGTATGTCTGTCTTTTATGCTATGCTCGTGGTACCCTTTCCCTCACCAATAGAAAAAAAACAAAAACAAAAGGACGAGGAAACGAAAACGTACATCGACGGGAATTATAGAAATAGATCCCAACACAAAAAAATATGATATTCAAGATATATAAAACTTTAAGAAGAGGGGAGATGTTGTGACGTTGCTCGATCGCTCATATGTCTAAAAGAATTACGCAGGAGAGTACTTATTCCATTAATATAAACTTGCAATTAACACATACTATTTGCAAATACGTCTTGTTTGTGTTCCACTACTTAATAAAGTAGTTATCTACACTTTCTGTCTTATCGTTTTCTTGTGCGATATAAAAAAATATTTTGAGTTCATATTTTTGTGAAATGACGTTGTAGAGTTATAACAGCGCTCAATACAATAATAAGCTCGAAAAAAGATTATATCTATAATGTGTTTATTTGCTACTAGCGGGCCGCCGATCATAAGGTACGCTTAAATACGATATTTTAATTCATGCATATTTTTTTATTTATTATTATGGAGCCAATTTTCTATCGATTATTATATTGTACCCGATATATAGTAGTGATATTACAATTCGAGCGAAAACATGGATTGAGTGCCATAAGCCAGAATCGAAACCGAAACGTACAACTCCTCATCCTACCTCCTTATCCTATGAGACACGCCAGTATGCGTGTAAATAATTAACGTTAAGCTATTAACGAAGATTTCTGCATACAAGCAGGTTTAGTCGATTGCTATTTGGCGGCATATTTAAGTCGGTTAGTTTTGTGCTGTTCAAGAAGACGTGGTTTCTGCAGTCGCTTTAAATGATTGAAACCCTTCATTTTCAAATGCCTTCTGATGGTTTTAGGACTACATTCTGCTGCTGTTTGGCTTTTCAATCGACTTGAGCTCATACTGGAGTTTTTTTTTAACTTCTTCTGATACGGCGATCCAGTGATGGGGTTATTTTTTTTGGGGGGGGGGGTCGACCTGGACTCTTTGTGCCCATATTGATCTGGATTTCTTAAAAATTTTGTGATGACCGTTTTGCGAAGATTCACTTCATTTGCAATGGATCTATGGGAGAGTCCACTCCTATTAAGCTCAAAGATCCTTCCTCTCTCAAACTAATAATGGTTTCCCTTTTGCCATTTATATTTTAGTAAGATGTTTTTATCCACTAAAACATTGCTTTTAGTAACATAGATTTTCGTATTCATATATATATATATATATATATATATATATAAATGTTTGGAGGTACAGAATTTATATATAGCTTTAAAAATAATAGGCGGAAGTTTCTCGAGAGATCTTTCGGCTATCATCTCGTCAGGAGAAAATCGATAGCAAACAAAATAATATTGTGTCGAAAAATAAAGAGTTCTAATGGGGAACTTATTAAATGTGATAAAAGTACGGGGGATACTAAAATAAATTTAAAAAATTTAAAAACGATTAAAATGTTTGCACAACGAGGGAGGGAAAAAAAAGGCGGGAGAAAAGATTCAAAGTTCCCCAAAGAGAAACAATGCGTTTGATGTTTCTTTTTGCCGGCACAAAGAAGGTTGACGCACCGCGATAGAGACAGACTCCAAAATCTTTAAATGTTTTTTGGAGTCCGCTCTATGTAGCACCTCGAACCAATCTATTTTATATCTATCGGCACAGCACGGGTTGTCAACCAAATGCTGGCCAATAGCAGAGTCCAAGGTTGCAGAAGGAGGAAGACCACCAGACCCCATCCTCCCTTGTCTGATCTTCGATGGAACATGCTGGTTTACACAAGTCAAAAGGTGCAAGGATGTTCGCCCAACATAACCAGCATCGCACTGGCATTTGAATTGATATACAATATTACTATTTTGGATGTAAGGCAAACTATCCTTGCGGAAAGACGGAAAAGTAGGTCTCGTAGTATATACCAAACGCAAGGACACAGAAAAAAGCAGTCGTAAATACTTCTGCGAATCTATTTGGAAAGTCTATTACTCTTTTCCCCAATCCACGGTAATTTTAAATAAACCGGGCATTTCAAGGGTCCAAGCTTTTTAGGGGATATAAAATCCGCAACTTTTTTGAAAATACAGTCATCAATAAGGTCAACAGGATAACCATTATTGATGAATATTTCCCTGATCTTATCGAGTTCGGCGTCTAATCTGTTAGGCGAACAAATATATATATATATATATCTATATATATATATATATATATATATATATATATATATATATATATATATATATATATAATTCCGTGTGTTTGAACGTTTGCATCTATCTTAAATTCTATGCAATTATGCAAAATTTTGAAACCATGAATAAATAGATAATAAGAAACCATAAACGATGAACACTCGTTTTTTAGTTACCCTTCATGTAATCGTTCGCATATTTATGACTGATTATATTAAGAAGTTAGTTTTCATAAGTTTGGAACAAAATAAGTAAACTTTTAATATCAATATGAAAAAACTCAATTTTATAGGGATATAGTTTTGTGAGAGCGATAATTATATATATATATATATATATATATATATATATATATATATGTATGTATGTATGTATGTATGTGTGTGTGAACATGATTATGCCGTATATATATATATATATATATATATATACGGCATAATCACGTTGACACACCAGTTCCTGTTGGATCACCGAAGTTAAGCAAAGTTAAACCTGGTCAGTACTAAATGAGTGACCATTTGGGAATACCAGGTGCTATATGTGCTCTCCGCTTAACTCGGCATTGTTTCCAGTCGTCCTGGACTTCTCCTTGCCACTGGACCCAAACAGTGCCGATTCAGGAAAGGTGTAGACAGAGATTGCACAACCCTTGCCTCACAATTACACGCGTAGCTGCCCCTAAAGGGGGTATCCATTGTGTTTCGAGACTGAACGGAGGCATTATATATATATATATATATATATATATATATATATATATATATATATATAGTATGTCGGTACATGACCATAATTCGTTCCAGATGTTTGTTTGAACACCGAAATGTTCGACAACCAAAACGATATTTCCCCTTTTAAATTAACTGAAATAGAATTAATTGGTTCCAGAGTTTAAAAGTCCCCTTTCTATTTGCAAACTGTGAGGATTTTATACATTTAATTGCGCGAAAACATATACTAAGATGGTTACATTAATATAATCCATACATGCAATAAGAGGGTAAAATATAAATGATTCCAATTAAACTGTTTTTTTTTACTTCTTACCTTTCAATGATCAGCTGATGGTGCGAGTGGGTGGATGAAGGGGGTAATAGCGAGGTTAATGCTTGGGAGAAGAATCTGCTTCCATCAAAACAGAAGGCAAATCGTAATCTGGGGTTCTCTTCTTGGCAAATTTCTTGGATGAAAATTATTCCTGAACGGGATGTTCTTAAAGTTTGAAATATTTATCCAATGAAACTTGTTTTTGTTTTTGTTTTTTTCTATTGTCCAACATTTTGAGAAAATAGCACGTGACATTGTCATTAAACATGTCTACATGTCAGCTGATTGTAGCGATATATGCGTGATTTTTAACCACAAAGGCTTTGCTATCATTCCACTTGTTGCACATTTCTTTCAATACTGTTGTTGGTGCATCCTCCTTCCTCTCCTCTTCCTCTGAATGTTCTTCTTCTTCTTCCAGTAGTTCATCAGCATCATGAGTGTCCATCTCCAAATCTAGGCTTTTACCTAGAGACACAAAATCATCCACAATTGCTTCAGCTTCTACAGAAGCAGCCTTCTTACTGAGACCCCCCCCCACTATCGCCAAATCCTTCAAATTTACATTCTGTTACACAATCGGGTCACATTATCCTCCAAGCAGAATTCATGGTCCTATGAGAAACATCAGACCACGTTTTATGAACGAGAATTATGCTGTGGACGATATTAAAATGACTTCTCCAGTAATCACGGAGGGTCAGTTAGGTGTGATTGGTTACCTCGAAGCATTTTCTAAACAAAAAAAAATGTGTAAGGCTTTTAAAATTAGCATTAATCTGCTGGACCATTAAAGCTGTGGCATTAGCAGGCAGGAACATGATTTTTATGAAATCATATTTTCCTGTTAAATCCGCATCCAAAGATGGAGGATGAGCAAGAGCATTATCCATTGTCAACAAGAGGCATTGTTTAGGCAACATTTTCTCTTCCAAATTTTTTTTCAACAGTATTTGAAAACCCCATTCAGTAAAGAATTGCCTGATCAACTAACCATTAGTTTCCTCGCGAGATGACGACTAAATTACTTTTGATCACTTTGTGTGACTTGAAAGCCCAAGGATTCTCAGAATGATAGATAAGCCGTGGCTTCACCTTACAATCTCCACCGACATTTGTACATAACAATAGTGTGTACTTGTTTTTAATAGGTTTATGTCCAGAAACTGATTTCTCTTCTCGTGTAATGAATTTTAACTTAGAATCTTGCAGCATTAAGAGTTTTTTTAAAAATTCAATTTATAACATTATATAATCAATTAATTAATGCTGCAATATTTTAAGTTATACATTTATTACATTTTTTACTAGAATATCTTGTCCTTTCTTTTCCAGTTTTAACAACTAGTCCTTTACTTTTCCATGTTTAAGCTTAACCATATTACTTTTCATGCTCGCATTTTTTATTGTAATATATATATATATATATATATATATATATATATATATATATATATATATAGTGTGTGTGAGAGAGAGAGAGAGAGAGTCATCCACATACAGTACTGTTTCCCTGTTTCACAGCTCATCAGTGCGGCTAGAAAAGCAACTACCTCAAGCCAGGATCGAAACCTGATCGCCCAAACGACAGTTGGAGCTTCTAACCGTTGAGCTATACGGCTGCTGCTATGCGGGCAGTGAATTAACAACGTTTTGACATTATCCAAAGTACCTAAGCTCTATTTCTTTACACAAAGAGCATATCTTCATACGCTAATGGTAATTTGTATATCACTTCCCAATATATATATATATATATATATATATATATATATATATATATATCGTTTATTTTTTTTGTATCCGATATGAATCAGTTTAAGTACGTACATATAGTGTAGATATTTTGTTTTATTTCTCCATCATTTGTCCAAATGCATTTATTCTGTTGACGGTGGATGTATGATATAACCCTCCATCCACGAAGAATCTCAACTTAAGACGAAGTATCCATAACAGAAGAAGCTACACAAGAAATCAGTTTTAAAAAAGGGATGAAGGAAATCGTATAAATAGAAGGAAGTGAAAACCACAATTAAGCGGGAAAATCAAGCTTAAAACTAGAAAAAAAAATGAAATACGTTTCTTACCTTTTGACATTTAGTATTCGGCTTAATCTTTTTTTTTTTTTTTTCAATTTTAAAAATGCATATCAGAAATAACATTTCTTATTAATTTTTTAATATATTTTTAATTTTTTTTTTTTCAAATCATTAAAATGGAATGTCACATCGACATAATTTGCTTTTTGAAATTTAATCGAGGCCGTCCGTGAGACATGCCGCGCATGGAAAAGATTCTCTCCCACTACAAAAAAATAAAACTATCAGAATCGGAAAGTGAGATTGAGAAGTCAACGCCCCCGAGGAAAGGCACTGTGACCTGCAAAAAGTGCCTGGGCAGCCCAGTCGGCATTCCCCCGGTGAGGGCGCCTCAGGCGATTAGCAATAAGTTAACCTCTTTTCTCAACTGAGTTCCAATTTCTGGTTCATCTTTGTAAAATATTTACAGCAAGAACTCGTCTTATTACCACAACTGCAAACAACAATATGGCCGTCTTCAAATATAATGTTAACAAATACCTGTGATAAAATTTATACATTTTTCTCGTTTCAGTCATCATTTTCGATCCTCTCATAATATTTTCATAATTCAACAGACAATTTATCTATCTCATTAACCATTAGTTTATCTACTTCCTCTTCAGGAAGTTAGACACAAGGTAAAGTATGGGTTTGATGACAGTGTTTATGAGAGAACGGTTTGGATCCGAACTCGGCACTCCCAGGTTTTCAGTTCACGTCGTTAACTACTAAGTCACCGGGTTATAAATTCTCGAGGAAAAAAAAACTATGGAATAGTTTATGATTAAAGACCCGAAGTAATAGCTCATTCAAATTATTGCTTGTATACTATTTTTTCACGCATTAATAGGCAAATATATTTAATCTAGAAATAGCTAGGCGTTCAGAGATTAGCATGAATTACAAGGTAAAACGATAAAAGCGTCGCCCCTACAGTTTAATTTTAAAACTTTTATTGAAAAAAAATCAATTCAGGTAACTTAATTATGTAGTAGAGTTGACATCTATTCAATGTATCCGCCTTCAGCCTTAATCACCGCCTCGATACAGATCCGGAACTGGGAGTATGCCTTTTCCATAAGCGCCATCGGGAGCTCGGTGAATACTCGTTAGAAGGCGGAGATCAGGCTGGCTTTGGTGTGTCGGAGGTCCTCAACATATGATAAACAAAAGTAGTCCAGTGGGTTCAGGTCAGAGTTGAAAAGGGGGCCAGTGAGAGAAGTGTACAAAGTCGTAACAGTCCTTCTAAAGCCAAGTCTGGGAGTCTTTGGACTTGTGGGCAGGCGCCGAGTCCTACTGCCACACCCAGGGTCTGCCAGCGGCCACTTGATTTCACCAGAGGATCACCACAATCTTCAGCACATCCAGGTACATTTTGATGTTGACTTTCAAGCCGACTTCGAAGATGTGAGATGACATGATGTGGCCTTCACTTGAAGCCACACCAAAGACCATAACCGTGGCTAGAAACTTCGTGTTCATCACCCTGGGTACGTCCTTGTTATTCATAGCAATCCAGGGATGCATTTGGAGGGTCCTGTTAGCATTACTTGGATCGGTAGAGAACATGAGTTGTACAGCGGCGCATCTCTGATCTCATTCGTTGACCATTGCTTCACTTTCAGACATAATGGAAGGTCCGTATCACTCTTGGGATTTATTCACAACTGGCCAACTAGTAGATGGTCGGCAACAAAAAAAGGCAAACTAAACGGAAATAGAATCATGTCTTTTCGCGGGCGATAATTTTATTGTTCCGCCGTGTGTTTCTTGTTAAAAACGAGCTAGAATACTACCTGATTCAAATATGTCTTAAATAATATCTATATAGAAAACTAGCAGGGACATTCGGCATTGCCCGGGGTTGAATGAGAATCAACAAATGTTCTACGCTTACATCACTTTTATTGTCATCGAAATCGATGAAATTGTCAATTTTTCAATAAAATCGATTGATTTCCTGTTCTAATCAAGGAACTACTAGGTTGCACCGGAAGGAAGCTTCACATACCTTTCTGCAGTGACTTAGTCCTCAATACATTGTAGTCTACATTGCACTGTAGAGAACCTACTGTTGATTATATAAACTTATTTTTTATTTATATAATGGCTTGAATTGAAGTTTAAAATGCTAAAGTCAAGTATCATGTTTCAAGTGTGCTTTAGCAGAAACATTCATTTCGAACGCGATCCTTGTCATACCAGACAATCTACTGTTACATTTATATGCTGGCCATTTTGATTGTGCGGTGATAAAACTTCTCAAATGCACTTGTGATGTTATGCTGTATAAAGGTGTTACCTTTGATCAAAATCAGACTGTGCCTTCTTTAATCATTTTTTTTTATTAGCGATTTTGGATACTTATCGGAGACATTCCGATACAATACCTATCTAAGAAGATTCTTAGATACATAAAGTACATTTGTGTCCTTAAATGTAATTTTCTTTCGAGTATTTCCTGGTCCCTAAATTTAACTCTTTTTCGGGTATTTCAGCGGATTTTAGGAGGGGAGATAAAATGAGAATTATTTCTGATTTTAGTGTACCGTGTTCGTTACTTTGTAACTGTGTCATTCCAGTTCTTGGCCCCACACGCTTCTGTCTGGCATCGCCACAAAGAAACAAAGAAAGACAAAAAAAGAAAAGAAACAAAAATCCGACTGCACGTTTTTAAAACGCAAATGAAATACATGTATTCGTGGTTCTTCCAAAACAACGCATTTCATTATTTTTTCAAAGTCTTTTCGCACACACATGTGTTTTTTTTTTAAGTCTCTGTTGCCGCCACCCCACGCCGACTCCAGCCAGAGCTCTCTCGCCTTCTTATTTACATGTCTATCTTCCTCGGTACACAACTTGCTCCTCTATTTTTTTATTTTTTTTTGGCTCGAGTACGTGCTGTCCATTTTTGTCCTTTTTTTCTCATGACGCAAGCTCGCGCACAGTGGCTAATTTGCATACGTTCTTTAACTGCAGCTGCTGTAGCTCATATTTTCTGATATGCGCCCATATGCGCTCTGTAATTAGAATAGAAATATATTATTAGACACCGATTAAGTAAGAAATACTGAATTTCAATTCTTCTGGAGAGCCATTGAGCCCTGACTTTCAGACATTTCCTAGAATCAAAATCATTTAATGAATTTTGATAAAAATCGTAATTCTTTCATTCAAGTTGTTTCCTGGTATAGGCATTAACGACTATGCCTCTCCATCTATCTCTCTCCCCCGAGGCATTCATGAATTCATTGTTGCTCATCATTCAGAATTCCATTTACGCTGTTTCTTGAAAGTGTTCGACATATTGCCGTAGCTGTCTTTGTAGTTGTACAGACAGTAGTCAGCAGTTTCTTTCTGCCCGAGCAGTGTCCATACTAGGTGATTATCCTGACCATTGTATCTAAAAAAAATCTTCTGCCCAGTACAACGAGACATAAAAACCATGAATAGAATTATTCCTGGCTGCTTCCTTATTCCATAAGTCATCTGCTTTCCATAACCTCGCAATACCGTGGGCTCGAGTGGTTTCTCGACTTTGCCTAAGAATCTTTCACAGTCTAGAAGGAGGCGCCTCGCTTTTTTTTTCGACAGTAGTGCTATTTCACTACCCTATAGAGCGATTAGTATTTCCAAATTGTCACCCATGTGGTACTGGCCAGGTTCACCGTTGCTTAACTTAAGTGATCTGGCGGATCAGTGTGTCGACGTGATTATGCTGTATAAAATTAGAATAAGGATTCTAAACATACGATTTAGTAGCATTATATCTTGATTTACAATTCTGTAAAGGAGGGCATATAAGTGGTGCAAAACTGTTTTATTCAATCATTTTCCTGGAAGCAATTAAATTCCAAAGTCTATCAGTTCAAATGAAGAAACTATTAGCGAAGGGGTGAGATTTTGCTGCTTGTCGGGTTAGCCGGTGATATGTATGCCATTTCCTTTAGATAGTCTTCCCATGGAAAGCAATGCCTTCTCCCTAGCCACGTCTAGCCACGGTATTATTTACCTATTCTAGGACGGGAAATCTTTAAGTTGGCATATAAATATAAATACATATTCGTCCCGTCACACTAAATTTAGCAAATGAAAAAATGTCGGACAAAACCATTTCAAGAGTTTTAGGGGAGTGGAGAAAGCAGGTACAATTCTCACAGCCCTGTTGTGTTAAATGAATTCTTCGTAAATAAACCATTTGCTCTATTCCCGTACGGAGACGTTTTCGTTTCTTCTTCTTTTTTTTCCTTTCTTTTTTTCTTTTTTTTTCTTCTTTTTCCCTTTCTTTTTTTTTTTTTGTTCTTTATCGATCGATATTTTTTTTCTTTTTTAAACTTTCTATTTTGTGATGTTTCTTTTCTTTCATTCTTCCGTTTTTTTCTTCTAATTGACCAACTGAGACGTTAATTTATATGGATACGAACACTTGCAAAGCATATGTTTCCCCATTATCTTTAATGGCGGATGTACACTCGTAAGAGACGTCTATCCATCAAATATTTTTATTTTATCGATATGTACATAAGTACAGATTGTAATTGAAACAAAAAAATAATAATTGGTTGTTATCGAAATTCATCGATATTGCATTACTTCCCATCGAAGATGTAGTAGAACCGCTGTTGCTGATGGCATGTTGATGCTGCATAAAGAGATGCAAATGACCAAGCGGGCTGCGGAAAGTGGCGTCAAAGCAGAGTTAAAAGGTCAGATGTGACCGGAAGAGAAAAAGGATTCGAGGAAGTGCCATCACCAGAGACTTTTTAGGCAATTTTCAAATGGTTAAAGTGCTCTTTTAGGGATGCTAGCTTGACTTTTTCCCATTTTTGGACTTTGCATCACATCTTTCTGCAGTGGGAAGAAAATATATAACAGCTGATCATGTTTTTGTACTCAACCACAGCTAAACCCATTAAATATTAACTGAATAACAAGTGTATTTCAAATATGCTGCGAACATAACACGTGATCCGGCTCAACCAATCAGCTTTTTGCACTTGTTAATCACCTGTCTATTGTATCAAGGGGAGTTATATTTCCTAGCACTACCTAAAGATACACTAGAAACTACCAAAGATACACTAATGAACCTTACATATTTTTATGCAGTATGGCCGCGATCAGGTTATAGCGAAAGAAAATATCGTAATATTCATTGGTGAAGTCCTAAATTAATGACTGTAGAATAAGAAAAAACGTTTTCAAGAAATCAAGTAAAATAACTGTAACTAGTTTTAAAGTCATTTCCTCGGAAGTGATTAAATTCCAAAGTCTAGCTGTACGAGTGAAGAACCTATTAGCAAAGGGTGGGATTTTGCTGCTTTTCGGCTTAACCGGTGATATGTATGTCATTTCCTCTAGATAGTCTTCCCGTGGAAAGCAATGATCTCTCCCTAAAGGATAACAACGGTATTTCCGTCTTACCTTACTTCCTGTTTCGGTTCTAGCATTTCTCCTTCGAATTTAAATCATCAAATACGTACTAGCTGACATATTTTTAATAAATAACGTGAATAGTATTCACTCCGGAAATTTTAACCCAAAAAATAATAATTTTTTTTTTTTTTTTTTTTTTCATGGCAGCGTAATTGCAAAGAATCCACCGATAATTTTATTTGGGAAAATGAAAAAAATATATAAATTTATTCACATACTAGCAGGGGGCACCCGACCTTGCCTGGTCGTAAAGTACCCTTAACATAATAAAATGAAATACGTATTAGATACGTTTGAAGCCGAAACAACGCATTATTACAAAATAAACAGATATTTATTTTGTTTGAAATTTATATTGAGATTTATGCATATATTTCGAAGCTACACTTCATCTTCAGTATGTTTTTCACCCATGTAAAAAAAAAACATACTAAAGATGAAGTGTAGCTTCAAAATATATTTATAAATCTCAATATAAATTTCAAACAAAATAAATATCTGTTTATTGTGTAATAATGCGTTGTTTCGGCTTCAAACGTCTCTAATACGTATTTCATTTTGTTCAAATTCAACCAGCGCTTCTATCAAGAAACATAAACCCTAACGCGAATTCCGCGTGACCAACGCACCGTTCCGACACTTGAAAATACTACCGTAAAAAACAACAAACGGACTTCTATTTGCTGATTTTATGCTCCAACAACAACATGGCAAAAAAAAAAAACATACTAAAGATGAAGTATAGCTTCGAAATATATTTATAAATTTTAATATAAATTTCAAACAAAATAAATATCTGTTTATTTTGTAATAATGCGTTGTTTCGGCTTCAAACGTATCTAATACGCATTTCATTTTATTCAAACTCAACCAGCGCTTCTATCAAAGAACACAAACCCCAACGTACCCTTAATATATTTTTATTATTACAGAGTCAATTCTCTATTGAATATTATATATAATACATAGTACTGATTTTAAAGGTAATAAAAAATAACTTGGGTGTCATCAGCTAGGAACAATCAGCTCTCCAACCGCGTTCCATCATTTAAATATATAGCCTCGTTCACTATCGTTTGGACTAAACCGACAGACAGATTAAAAAAACTATAAAATTAAACCACTTTTACTTATGCTTGGTTTACACATGCACAAACTAATAGAAATATAGACAAGTTGAAATGATTATTTTGTATTTCAACTTGCCGACTTGTGTACATATTATTCGTCCATCCAAACAAAGATTTTATTCGTAATAAACCATCGTTGGTGTATGATTACAATTTCCTGTTAATTTCAGTGTTATGTGATCAGTAGTTTAATAGTTTATCGATTAAATATTTACACACAGATATACATCTGTTTTATTTATATGGATAAATTAATTAATAGACGACCCCTGACCCGTTGGTTGAACGCTGTTATGTGACGCATTAATGCATATATTTATTTCAAAATGTTTGAAATACATTTAGTTTTGGGCAGCTTATGAAGCATGTATCAGATTTGAAGAAATTGTATAACTTTTTGGAGGGCACTATTGTGTGTTCGCCACATGGCATCAGCTTCCAAATATGTTTATGCTCAAATTAGAAGCACTTGCCAATGAAAGCAGAGTAATAGCTTGAATACGATATCGAAAAGACGTTTATTGTTCGCGGCCCGACTTGATTCACTATGAAATTGCGTGTCTTGAGAATTTGCATAAGAAAGTGTTGTGGGGACGCCCACTAATTAACATAGGCGGGTGAGTGAGATATATAAAGGTATCAATCACCAATACCGAGGGAGTCCAGCAACGACGATCAAATAGGCAAGACGTCTATGCTCCATCCAGTAAGACATGCAACACGCTACCTGCCGGAATATCTCCAACTGAAGTATATCTGAAGACATGTAAATATGTATATAACTTTTCTTCCTAATATATTACTGTATACCTTTACTTTCCGTGTTCTTGTTAATTATTTGTGCAGACACAACAGAAAATCTGTAAATGGTGTTTATTATGTAATTGAGTTCACGAGAATGTTTACTTGTCAAAGTAAAAAGATTTCAGAATAGATTGTGATATCGCAATATATAACACCCCTTTCTTTCCTCTTTTCACCCCTCTCTCTCTCTCTCTCTCTCTTCCCGTTTTCTTTGGTCCTGGATATGACCTTAAACTATATCAAGTGGTGAGGCCCCAGCTTGTGGGCTTTGGGGAGTGTGGAGCCACCCTTTAATTACCATTGCTCCCAGGTCCACTCTGACCCGGAGTGGTAGTACCTGTTAGGGTCCCAACTATGGGTTAAATGGAAACCGACGTGGAAACAACAAATATATTCTATTAAAAAAAATTTTCTTAAAAATCTTTGGATTGGGCATTAAATAACCCGGAGAGGGTTGATATGCCGTAAAACAAAAACCAACCAAAACAACCCGTTTTCTTTATTTCCTATCCTCTCTTTCTGTCTCTCCTCTTTTTTCTCTTTATATATCTCCTCTTTTTCTTCTCTCTCTTCTTTCTCTCGTCTCTTTTTAGATATTCACACCATTCAATTTCTCTCACCATTTCTATCATTTGCTATTAATTTACGTAACCCCCCCTCTCAAACATTCATCTACAGATGCAAAATATCTCAAAATACGTGCAATGGATGTGCATTTAACTAAATTATATAATGTCGGAAATAACATTGAACTATTACATTTTAAAACAAACTAGAAAACCGCCGTTGCCGGACCGTAAAATACGCTTAAATAATATATTTTAATGTATGCAGATTTCGTATCTACTATTATAGAGCCAATTCTATATTGATTATTATATTGTACTCAGTATGTAGTAGTGGCTCCCGAGCGTGACCCGATCGTAAAATACGATTAAATATATTTTAATTTATGCAGATTTCGTATTTATTATAATAGAGCCAATACCCAATTGATTATTACATTGCACCCAATATATAGTAGTAGTTTCAAAAGTTTAAATATGACTTGGGTGCGATCAGGTAGAATCGAAACCAAAACATATAGCCTTTTGTTTGTTTATTTTATAAAGTAGTCACCACTTATAAAGGCCCGAAAGCCACTAGAAGATAACGGTTAATGAATGTAAGGTAGCAGTTTAGTCATCGTTAATGGTGTAAATTGGGTAGAATTTGGATTATTTACGGGGACAGTTCAACAAGAACTTGTTTACATTGGACTTGAAGGCTACCATGTTGTAATCGGCTGGGAAGCAGGCCAGTGGAACATTATTCCACATGCGGGAATTTTGGAAAGTTTGCTGGAAATGATGTTATAACTTTAAAATTTGAGACGGCGGCAAACAAATGTAGAAGTTTAGTATAATAGCTAACTAATTAGATAGATAGATAGATTCGCGAAAAGCAGTGCAGCTCACATGAAAATAGTGATCGTTTTTTTTTGCTGTCGCTGCAGTTTAATACAAGCAAAAACAACATGGCGGAAATCCGTAATGTTATCCTCTAATAGATAACATTAAAATTAAAAAAAAAAAAAAAAAAAAAAACGGCACAAAAGCTACTTCTTTGTAATGGAACTGCACTAAGATACTAAGGTATTATGATTATTGGAATACTCACTCGAAAAGTTAGGCTACTTAAAATAAATGAATAAGCAGCATTTTTCCTGGCAAGGTGATAGCAATGAAGCATCTAATGATTTTCTGTTTCGTCGACGTACGAAGAAACCTGTGATAGATGCATCTGCGTTATCGTTTGATTAATTGATGGATTTGCTTAGGAAGGCAACTTAAATAGCAGAATAAGAAGCCAGACAAAAAAGCAACCGGACGGATTAACAAGATTGGAGAAAAGATTGCATCAATGTTTCGCTTCATAAGGTTTTGTATTTCACCCATATGAAACGACGCAATGCTTTCCCGAAGTTTGCCTTATATAAACAAATACCAGAGACACGCGGTGGTGAGCGCCCACATGAAATCAATCTAGAGCTAAATTATTGTTTAAAAAAAAAGATACCATTTGTATGTTTTCGAGATGAGGGCAGGTAGCTTCTTTTTTTTTTTTTTTTTTTTTTTTTTTTAGAAAGTAGTCACCACTTATCAAGGTCCGGAGGCCACCCGAGGATAAGGGTTAATGAGTGTATAGTAGTCAATGAAAAAATGTCGTAGTAATCGTTAGTATTGAAAATTTGGTAAATTGGATTACTTAAGGGGATGGCTCATTAAGAACTTGTTCACGTTGGGCTTGAAAATGACCATATTGTAGTCAGTTGGAAAGCAGGAAAACAGAACCGAGTTTCACAAACGTGCAGTTCTAAGAAATAAGCTTTGTTCATGGAATCTACGTTTTGGTTTAGGCACAGAAAAAGAGTGAGAGAAATTATTAATAGTGGTTACAACTAGACGAGTGTTTTCGTGAAAGTCGGGCCGGGGGAAACCATAGATTGGAGCTCAGACGAGCACTTGCCATGAAAATAACGATAAAGCAAAGACAGACTAACAACTTCTCTTCTGTGGGAAATAGGTTGCAGAGAAGATAAAGTGGCATTCCCCACTATGGTACGAAGTCACCCCCATTTTGCTACGAAGTCTATTTTGAACTCTGTCAAAGCATGATAAACTGCTTCTAACAGCTCTTGCCCAGATATGACAACAGTACTCCATCCTGGGGCGTACTTGGCTCTTATACAGGTAGAGAATTGCATCAGCAGTGAGATATCTACTGGATCGATAGAACGATCCCAACATTTTTCCAGCAGCCTTGGCAACGGATTTGATGCACGTTTCAGATCAAGAGTAAAGGTCAGACCTAGAAGTTTATCAAAACATGGAGCCTTCCCAAGACAAGAGCCATTCATTTCAATTGACGCCAGACGAGGATCAGAGCGTTGACGATGTAAAGATAGAAGCTTGGCTTTAGATGCATTAAAATTAACCAGCCACCTCTGTCCCCGTTGCACCAGGTGATCAAGAGGAGAGAGAATCAGAGAGAACATGGCCGTTTACGGCCATTGAAGTGTTGCCATAGATGGTAGTGTCGTCAGCATAAATGTCTACAAATGATCTTAGGATGTGATTTGGGAGATCATTGATGTTGTTACCGAATGCAAACTATGAATTTGGTGAAGAGAGTAAGAATTTAATCTGTTGTGACTTGTAACCTTAGAAGTTGATGTGTCTGTATAATTCGACATGGACCATTTAACCAGCCAGTTATTTTTAATACGGCATAGTCCTGTTGACATGCCGGTTCTCGTTAGAATCACGGTTGATTTCTTTCAGTTGAGTGACCATTTGAGAGTACGAGGATTACTGCTGACAACCGCTAAATAGGGGTTATCCTATTTATAATGTCGATATTCTCAAACATGAGGCCGTCAACGCAAAGTACGTCTATAGAATAAGAATGGAGAACTTTTGGGCCAAATGTACGATACAAGTCGTCCGACAGTAGCGTTGTTGCTGTCGCGCTGAAATATGGTTTTGCTTCTGTCTACTTCCCTGGCTTTACCTTTTCCCTAAAAAGGAGGTTAGTTTATTGCAAATAGCCTGAGGCGCCTCTACCGAGAAATTTTAAAAGGGCTGCTCACGAATTTCTGCATGCCAGAGTATGTTTATCTTAGTACTGCTTGAAACTACACCTAATCTTGCATTTAACCTCCTTGCAATGAAGTAAATAATGCGTGTAATACAAATATAAAAAATAAATTTAAATTACATTAAAAATACGAGATTAA
Source organism: Euprymna scolopes (assembly GCF_053919585.1). NCBI lineage: Eukaryota > Metazoa > Mollusca > Cephalopoda > Sepiida > Sepiolidae > Euprymna > Euprymna scolopes. The sequence goes on from NC_136502.1 coordinate 101,302,469, forward strand.
ACAAGACAAAATTAATATCAACTTAGCATAACTATAATGAAATAATTACGTTTTTAAATGTAACTATTTCATCAAAGCATAGATGTATTTACTGGGCATCGCCCGGGTAGAGGGATACTAGTATGGTTAGTATATATTATTTTAATTGGAATTCATTATTGAGATAAGTTTGTTTTGTTTTTTTTTACACGGTGGTCACCACTTATCAAGGCACTTATCAAGCCACTCAGGGATAAGGGTTATTGCAAGTACAGTACGTTAGTGTGGAGATTTAATGAAGTGCTTACTTAAGGGGACGGTTCATTAGGAATTTGTTTACGTTGGACTAGAAGGCATCCAGGTTGTAGTCAGGTGGGAAGCAGGCAGAAGGAACAGAGTATTATTTATATTAATTTATTTATTGCGGACTATTATTCTCATCTTTATTAGTTGTTGTTTCACGACCTTTTGGTACGGACTCGACCATGGAAGATCAGATAATAAATTTTTAAAAAAACGTGGATTTATAAGATCAAAAAATCAAACCTTGATCGCCCGTCGGGGCCCGTGGCACAGTTGAATCTCTACGGCTCCAGATGATGATTGTCTGAAGATAGCGGTTTTAATGCTGCCTAAAGCCGGCTAGAGGCTTACTTGACCAAAAACATGGTTAGACGACAACAACTACGGATGGCAGTGATTGTTGAGAATGCAGTTAGGAGATTCGAAGTTCCTATCGGTTGCGGTTACCACCTGACGAAGGCCAGAAGAATAGTTGGCCGAAACGTCGTGAAACAACAACTAATAAAGATGAGAATAATACCGCAATAAATAAATTAATATAGTATGGTTAGGTTGTTTGTTTTAAGCATAACTCTTTTCAGGGTATTTAATACTGAATCCAGTAATTTTGGAAAAAAAAAGAAGTTTTTATGCTTCCAGTTTTTTAAATATTCAAATATTAATTCATGGTGTTTGGTTTGGTTGTTTTGTTTTAGAGTATATCAAATCTTTTCGGGTTATTTAATGTCCAACTCAGTAATTTTGAAAATAAAAATTATGCTTCAACTTCTTTATACCATCATATATTTATTGACAGTGTTTAGTTTTATTGTTTTGTTTTACGGCATATCAACCATTTTCAGGCTATTTAATGCCAAATCTAGTGATTTTAGAAAAAAAGTTGGGTTTGTATTACTGTATACATAGATTCGAAAAAGTTGTCAAAAAAACAAATATATAACAAATAAATTTTATCAAAAGCAAGATAAGTTACTTTTCTACCAAACTGGATATACTTTTTCGTGTTTTTATTCAATGCAACATGATTATTCAGTTCGAGAAACAAACATTCTTTACAGATGTATTGGAAAATTCCAAATGGCGCCCAATTCTCTCTTTAACACGGTAAGTTCGGGAAAATGTGTTATAAATAATAAACTAGACAAGATACTATTAAAAACCGCCGATTATATATCACCCTATGTCACGGTAATATATATTGAGCGAGTTTCTAACAGTATTTTGCCTAGTATAATATTTATAGCACCTTTTCCAAAACTTACCGTGTTAAAGAGAGAGTCGGGCGCCATTTTGAATTTTCCAATACATCGGTAAACACAGTATGTTTTTCGAGCAGAATAAACATGTTACATTAAATAAAAACACTGAAAAAATATTCAGTTAGGTAGAAAAGTAACTTACCTTGCCTTTGATAACATTTATTTGTTATATATTTGTTTTTTGACAACTTTTTCGAATCTATGTGTACAGCAAAACAAGCCCAAAAAGTTTTTATGCTTCAAGTTCTTCACATCTACAAATATTTTTCTATAGTGTTTGGCTTGGTTTTTTTGTAGAGAAGAATTGTTGTTTTCGTTTTTTGACAAAACATGATTAAGTTCTGCACAGGGAAGGGAACAAAACAATAACACATGCAGAATCCCAGGCAAAATTTTGAATAAACAGAGTAACTGTGACAGCAGCAACAGAAGCAGCAACAGCCAACGTATTGCAAATGATCACGTCGTGTGCGAGGTGATGTCACAGCAAGGAAGTAAAAAGAAAAAGATTATAAAAAAAGGAAAACGTGGACGAGAAGGACAGAAATAGATGTTTTACAAACGTGGCCTAAGAGCGACGGGAGGATGCGTGTCCTAAACATGACCCACAAAAGACAGAGTACCACGCGTTCGACACGGCAGAGTCTTGTTAAGCACATTGGAGTGTGAAAAGACTTTTGAAAAAGAGACGAGGCGTTATTCTGGAAGCACCTGTAAATAAATGTGTGCTGTTTTAAGTGAAAAAAGTGAGTGGAGGTTTTTTCTTGTCCTTACGACTGTCTGCATTCAACGTGTAGGTCACGACTGTTGACATGTAACAACTACGTTACAAAAGAAGCTATTTAAGTTGGAAGCTTTCTGGTATTTTGGAACATCTACAGTGAATAGGGTAGGATTTTACTGCAACGAGACTAAGACCTATGTTAAAATAAAAAACAAATATTCGTGTTAGCAAAAGTTAGAGACATAAGAAAGATTCTATCAGAATCTCTCTCTATATATATGTATATATATTTATTTGTCATCCACATACAGTACTGTTTCGTTGTATCACAACTCATCAGTACGGCTAGACATACACCTTTCCTTAACCGTGGATCGAACCCATAACCATCGCATTGACAGTCGCCAGCTCTCACCGTCAGGCTACGAATCAGTACTGATTTATATAAAGAATGCAATGTAGAATTTATTGTTTTTATATATAGATTTACTAGCCTGGGTGCCCGCCGTTGCCCGAGTGTTTGGATGTGTGTCTTGAGCAACAGAAAAAAAGTGGTAGTAGGCAGGTAGGCTCGAACACGTAACGTGAAGGAGGAAAAGAACGTGAAAAAAACAACGTGACGTCTTCGGCATTGCGTCCATCGCCAAACCGGAAGTGGCGAAGGTTGAAATTAAGGCTAGTCAATCGAAAAGAGGGGATGACTTTCAAAAATATCGGCGAAAAAAGCAACCCCTACTTGTAGAAAAGTACCTAGTTCAGCGTGAAGGGGTTAATGTTTTTGGCCAATTTTTCGATGTTTGTCGTCCGAATGGTCGAGCTTCAAAACGATACCGATCTCGTGAAAATTCGTCGCATCTGTCGAAAGTTTTAGGCAGACATACATACATACATACATACATACATACATTTAAACAGACAGGTGAGATTTATATTATAGAAGAGGAAACTAATATATTTATTTTCCAACGTATTATTAACTTACACCGATATATTAGAGACAAATCAAACCCTTTTAGAAAGAATAACAATACGTTATGGAGGGGCGTATGTGTGTGTTTATGGGAAAAATATGCTCATTGAATTATATTTCACCTTATATTCATATCAATCCTTTTATTTATGAAGTTCGATGTATGTTAAATATATATATATATATTTTTTTTTACAAGGGTGACACCACTTATCAAGGCCCAGAGGCCACTCGAGGATAAGGGTTAATAGGTATACATTAGTCATTGTGATTTTAGCATAGTAAACAGTGGGAATTTTGAAACTTGGATTACTTAGGGGGACGATTCAATTAGAACTTGTTCACATTGGACTTTTTTTTTCATAGGAATCAACTCATTATCAAGGCCAAGAGGCCACTCAAGGATAAGGGTTAAAGAGTGTACAGTAGAAATTGGACAATATAATAATCATTAGTAATGAAAATTTGTTAAATTTGATAAATCTACAGAGTAAATTCAAAGATGGTATTCATCTTACCGTTTATTTCTTTCAGCATGTTAAAATGTTCAATTCTTGATAGCACATGTTTGGTAGCGCAGAAGCAATCATATAATTATATATATAATTATTATGTCAATGTTTGAATATTTTCCATGCTGATTCTTCAGAAGAATAAGAACTCATTAACTTTAAAAAGAATATATATATATATATATATATATATATATATATATATATATATATATTAGAGAGAGAGAGGGGAAAGAGAGAGAGAGGGGGGAGGGGGAGAGAAAGATGAAAAAGAAACAAACCAAGTTATATGTCCATCAACGTTTCGTCTTTATTGTAAAACTTCTACTGGTTGAGTAAATTGAATAAAATAATATAATTATACTTTTTGTGACAAGGATGACTATTTCAGAACGGAACAAGTCATTGGAAATTCAAAAAAGTTATATATATATATATATATATATATATTACTGATTTCAAAGTATTAAAAATAAATGACTTGGGTGACATCAGTTAGAATCGAAACCAAAACATTTAGGGGTCTAGTCGCGTTCCCTGTCGTTTTAGTTATCGAGAGACAGACAGGAAAGATTTAAAAGTAAACCACTTCAAGTTATGAATGACGTTGTGCATGCGAAGAACTAATAGTTTTTTTTTATCGGCAAGTTGAAATGCAAAATGTTCATTTAAACTTGCCGACATATTTCTGTACGTGTTATTCAACTATCCAAACAAGGATTTTCCTTCACAAACAAATAAACCATCTTTCGTGTGTGATTGCTATTTTCTGTTAATACCAGTGCTTTGTTGTCAGTACTTAAAGAGTTTATCAGTTAAATATTTACAGATATACATACATACATACATACATACATCTACTATTTCATTTATATATCAGGTTGACAAGAAAGTTCTTGCGGTTTTTAAGTTTTAAATTTAGATGAACATATCTCGGCTCAAACAAAAATTTATTGATCGAAATAAACACCATCAGAATCAACACACTTTTGCTAATGGAGAAGAAGTGTATTTATGCGAGTAACGTAAAAATCTTGCGTTCTGGTGGCGATTAATTTTTTTTTAATCGTTTAGATTTTTTAAGCATTTCTCAGACAGAAAGTCGTCGAGATGCTTGAAAAAGTAGTAGTCAGTAAGTGAGATGTGATAAGAGTATGGCGGATGAGGCAGTTTGTAGCCCAATTCGTTCAACTTCTGCAGGGTCGGTTTAGCAACGTGCGTCGTGGAGGAGAAGTGGACCTTTTCTGTTTACTAATTCTGGATGTTGTTTTCGAAGTTTCTGATTTATTTCATCCATTTGTTGAACGGATTTCACTGCCGTAATGGTTTCGCCTGCATTCAAAAACTTGTAATGGATGAGACCGGTTGCAGATCACTAAATTGTCAGCATTACCTTGTTTTGATGCAACTCTGGTTTCACGAAGTGTCGTTTAACTTCATCGGCGTCTAACCGCTGAGCTGAGCATCATTGGTTGTCCTAAAAAAATCACTTTTCATCGCAAGTCGAAAAATGTATCGTTCTTGTTGCGTAAAAGAAGGGAATATGACATTTCATAACGACGTTTCTTTTAGTTGTCGTTTAATTTGTGCGGCAGCCATTTATCAAGTTTTTTGTCTTTCCAATCTGTCTCAAGTGGTTGAAAATCGTTGTATACGTTACGTCTAATTCAGAAGCAAGGCTCTTCATGATTCGTTGTCAACATCCGATGGCCGACCACTACGCTCATCATCTTCAAGACCCTCGTCGCCGTCACGAAATTTCTTCAACCACCATTATGCTGTGAATTCAGTAGTGGTTACTGGGCCAAACACTTCGTTGATATTGCGAGCTGTTACAGTACCTTTTCGACCTAGCTTGAATTGAAATAAGAAAATTGTGCGAATTTGTTTTTGCTTTTTTTTTTCATCTCGTATTATGAAAAGAAGACATAATTGTTTTAAAATGATTGTAATTTAAACGATTAGATAGAGCGAAAAACGCTCTTTAAAATGATATAAAAAGTAAAGGTATTATAACGAAAATGTATTTGAAAATACATTATTTGAAATCAAAATTAAAAATTCCACAAGAACTTTCTACTCATCCTAATAAAAGAATAGCCCAACAGTTACAAGCAACAATGTAGATCGCATAGTCCTCCTTATGACAATGCAACTGCCGGCAACTCTTCGTTCTAGAATTGTAGATTTATGACATAACTTTCGTTACAGACTAGAGCCAACATCTCAATTGAGGCCGAGGAAAATTAAATTATTTTTAAGACCCGTGTATAATGTATGCGTGTGTAAGTTGTGGTTTGGTGAGTCAAAGCATGGAAGCGTTCGCTTTACTGTGTGTAAATTAAGTTGTTCGTGAAACGGAAAAAAACTGAAAGAAGGAACGGTTATATCCCTTGTTTTGGAAATATCTCTTATCTAAATCCAGACGAGGAAGCCATAAGAAGGATAAAGACCGACCGGATTGAATCTGCAAGTTACAAAAAAAAAATGACAACGTTAACTATAATAAGATTTCAATGTTATTGGATACCGTGAATACTTGATGAAATTTGCCTTAAGGATGAATATTTCTAACAATCACAAACACACACAATATACATATGTATATATATATATATATAGAGAGAGAGAGAGACAGACAGACAGACAGACAGACAGAGAAAGAGAGAGACAGAGACAGAGAGTGGGGGAGGGAGAGAGGGGGAGAGAATTGTATTAGTTGGTATATTTATATAGCTGAAGAGCTGTGATATACCGAAACAGCTGTTTATGAAAGCACACACACACACACACACACATATATATATATATATATATATATATATATATATATGTATATATATATATATATATTGCTAGCCACAATACTCGCCATTACCTGGTGTAAAATTGTAACATAACTTCTATCCCTCTCTCTTTTCCTCATCCCCTTCTCATGCTTCTTTCTTCTTTGCGCAACCTATTCTTCTCTCTGCATACACACACATAACTGACGTTGACATAATGGAAATAACTACGTGAAAAAAGTTAGTTACTTTCCGATACATGATAACATTAAAAAATTCGCGTACAGCGTGTTTACATGAAATAATAGTGTAGGGCAAATCGTGACTAACATGCTTAGCGTATGTGCGTATTTTGTAATGTTCGGTCACTTAACAAAAAGAAAATTAAAATAACGAAATAATTGGTTTTGTGCTTGACGGTCACGCAGGAGTAATGCAAATTAGACTATCCCAGGTACATAAAGAGGACTGGTGAGGGAACAGGAAAATGAGTTGGAAGAAGTTGTGCTATGTACGCGGACAGGTGCAACAGTTCGTGTAAGTTAACTTGAAAATTCATAAGCGGCAAAATAAAAGAACACACGTTTGTTGAAATCAACTTTAAAACGAGAAGCTATTTCGACCTTTCGCGATGGATGGCAAGATGTTTGCTGTCCAGCTGATTCCAGAGTTTATTAGTGCTGGGATTGATATACCCGTTGTCTAGTGGATTGAAAGTGTGGAACTGATATTTGAGATTTGCACTATGAAGAACGTTGAGCGCATTGGGATTACGAGGCTGAGCTCTGGCTGTATACAGACAACTTAGTAAAGAGCAGAAAGCAGATGCAGAACAGATCAAACACTCTTAACGGCATATGCATATGACCAGTTTGTCACTCGACAACTATGCCCAAATGAGACGGTAGACGATTTTTTTTTTCTGAGATGCGACGCCTAGATCGGTTGGTTGAGAGACCGTTGCCCAAATGTTAGTTAACATGTGAACTCATCTCTGGACTACCGCAACATGTTAGACATCTACTACGTGTCTCATCCAGGATGGATACAATGATCACGAAAACCTCGCAGAATTGGCCGCCGCCTCGGGAAGACGGACACTTTCAGAATCAAAGGCGTGTGTTGAGGGTAGAAAAATTGCTTGCTACAGGTGTGGTGGTCCCAAGCACTTGGTGAAGAACTGCTTACAGAATTGCCAAGAAAGGCTGAATAGTCGAATGCACAAGTTTCAGCGTGAGATACGTTGTTTCAGTTTTGGTTTTTATACAGCATCACAGTGTCAGGGAAACTGAACTCCAATCTCTGGTCCCCCCTCGCCAATCTTTCACGAAAAACACCCGTCTAGCTGAATCCTGTGAAAAATTTCCCCCAATCTATATCTGTGCCTAAATCAAAACGCGGATTCCATGAACAAAGCTTCTTTCTTAGAACTGCATGCCTGTGGAACTCTGTTCCGTCTGCCTGCTTCCCACCGAACTACAACTTGGATGTCTTCAAGTCCGACGTTAACAAATTCCTAATGAACCGCCCCCTTAAGTAAACACTTCATCAAATCTCCACACTAACGTAATGTACTTGCAATAACCCTTATCCCTGAGTGGCTTCCGGGCTTTGATAAGTGGTGATCACTGTGTAAAAAAAAAAAAAAAAAAAAAAAAAAAAAAAAAAAAAAAAACGCCAACGTTTGTCAACTGGAGACCAAAAAACGCCCATCCATGAAAGTGCATGTAGATGGACAAGAGCGCACAGTGTTAATCGATTCCGATTGCTCGCAAACGCTAGTGAGTAAAGCCGTGTTTTGTTTTTGGAAGCAGAAGTCAGCAGGAGTCCTAACAGCTGACTGAAGGACGTTGAATTGTCGAGGAAACGGAAGAATAACGGTGGAGGTTGGTCATGTTCCGGCTGTCGTATCGAGGAATCGGTTGTAGATAAACAGCTGTTGAGCTTCGATCTACTGCTGGGGATCGATCAAGGAACTTTGTGGCGTATATCTGATGGAATCAGACGAAGGACCTTTCGAACAGAATACGCTGCTATCTCGATTGACGAACCGGTTTTTAGCGTGACGTATGATGACAGTAACAAAGAATGAGATGCATCATAGAAATGAACGAAATGTCGCTCTCCCAGTGAACTGATTGGCAGTATGTAGGAATTGCTGGAATATGCGGTACCTGTCAAGCCAATAATGTCTATGAGAACGAACTCCTACAGTTGCAGCGGAATGGATGGTAGTTGACATATTTAGAAGAGGAACTTCTTCCACCTAAGGTCAAATTCCCTTAATGGCGGTCGTGCAAGAGCAGACAGAAAATGCGTCCGGTGCTTGGTTACCGCGAATTGAACAGTTTTGTAGATGCTTTTACTATCAACGTTAGACTGTGTGCGCAGAAACTGAGAGATTGGCGGCGACAAGGAGTAAATGTGTCGCTTCTGGATCTGTGAAATGCATATCTTCACATTCCATGTTGACAAGGCGCTATGGCCGTTTCAAACAGTTATTTTTAGGGATCAGCGCTTCTGTCTCACGCGGTTGGGATTTGAACTGAATGTGACGCCACTTATTATGAAGTCCATTATAGACGTTATCGTGTCTCAAGATCGTACGATCAAAAGTGCCACATCAGCATGTGTTGATGATATTTTCATTGATGAAAACTTAGTTTCTTTCATCGCGCGTGCAACAATATTTTTGGACTATAGTTTGGTTTCCAAGGATTCAGTGCGACTGAGACAGAGCTAAAGTTCTTGACTTGCAAGTCTGGGAATGGGATAGCGTTAAATTCCAGAAATCATTGATGGATTGGTCGTTGATGCGTATTTTCTTTCTGCGGGAAACTTGTCTATCACTTCCCCGTGCCCGTGTGTGGATGGGTCAGGATGGCTGCTGCATTTATCAAGCGCCTGGCAACTACAGTAACAAAGGGCTGAGACGATAGGATCAAAAGCGCTTCATTCCGTCACACAACTGGCAGAGACTCTTAGCAGAGTACGAGAAGCAGATCCCATTGGAGGAAACTGGTGTATGGACGGTAAAGGAATTACAGTCTGAGTGGATGCGAGATGTATAGCAAGAGTAGTGACATTAGAAATAAATGGGACGGTCATTGGCGATGCTTATTGGCTTCGTTCAACTAACGATGCTCAGCATATCAATCAGCTACGGAGACGGAAATAGTACCATTAAAACGAGCTAGCTTTTGTGCCCCAGAATTTGTTTTTCTACATAGTCACCATCATTCTCAATGCACTTTTTCCATAAATCCAATGTGTACCTCTGCTTCTGACGCATGCTTTCTTAGAGCCTCACACCGTCAATATCTGCAACAGAGAGATGAAATTTTAAGTCATGAATATGATTGTAAGAATGTAATTCGACATCTCCTCTGATCAATTTGGGTGGAATAAGGAAATAGGAGGCATTTGGGGTGGGGGAACGCCGAAGGATTAGTAATTATCAGTCCATCTCATGTGTAAGTTTAGATAAGTAAAGATCTAAATATATGACTAACTGATATATTGATGCAAGAACGTGTACATAATGATTAAGCGGGCTTGAAACATGCAATTAATGCCTGTGATAAAATATAGAATCAACCAAATCCACATTTCTTGTTAAAAGTGTTTGAATAGAGATTATACAACTGGCTAGGATTATGGATGAGAAAGCCTGAAAATGATCAAAGTTTGCATATATTTTATGAATGTATTCGAGGTTTAAAGTGTCAAAAGTGGAGCACTATGTTACTACTACTACTACTACTACTACTACTAATGCTAGTGTTGCATTGCGTCAATGTTCCCAATTTACGACACATCAACCATTACAATATAAAAACGAAACCGAACGTACCTTTAATATCCTGCTCTCGTGTCACTAGGTCGTGTCCCTGGAACAAAAGCTCCCTCAATGCGGAGCAACAGACACAAGTCTAATTTCTTTCTAGACAATGGGTTTTATTCCATCATTACGGTTTTCCACGGTCGAAGTCGCGTCATCGTTTCTCATCCTTAGTTTTAGCCGCCATTTATTTCTATCCTGTCACCTTCACGAGAAGTCTTCCGATCCATATTCTCGGAGAATCAGAGACAGACTTTTTCCTGATCTTCTCTCTCTAACTCCTTAAAACAGACTCTCCTTAACTCGTCTTAAACTTCCCCCAAAGTCGCGTTCCACGAATCGTTCTGTGACGTGGCGATCCAAATCACGCAATGTCAACGATTGCTCTGCCTGTGCTACCCGTCTCTATAATTTCGTTATAACAATTTTCTTATAAACAAACAACCTGCCTGTGCTAATAACTTCTAATCTAAAAACAATGAGCTCCAATTTCTAATTATATATATTGCACTGGCCTCGACTGCCAATCGATCTTCGGTCGGCCTATTGTACGACACTAGTTGTGCCATATATACTGTATGTATCAGCTGCAGTTGCTGCTGCTGCTGCTATTGTTGTTGTTGTTGTTGTTGCTGTTGTTGACGACGACGACGACGACGACGACGAATCTTATTTCTACATAGAGCTCACAAAGATCGTGCCCTAGGTTCTGGTCGTAGCTACTTGCAATTTTTTTTATCTCCAACACCGAAAACAGCATGGCTCAGCGGTTGCATGGAAAGTCGAAGAAGGATCGACCCAGAATACACAAATGAATGGTGCAGAAGCAGTCTCACTCCATTGATGTGCTATCTTGTGCCTGACACGTCTTTGCTTGCCACACGCATAGGCATAGACAACCAGGTGCTAACGGATCATGATGCCGACTCCTCCTGGATTTTCACCAGGGCCTTGTTAGCTCTGACACTACCCGATTACGATGAAACTTTAGAAACTACGTGGAAGCTGGATTAATTACGTGGACGAACACTAACAACGTTTAACCTTCAGAACATTAGTCTATTTTATTATGCTAACCGTTGTTCCCAATCGGGTTGTTAGTGGCACCATAGACAGGAATACTTTATAAGCATTTCATATTCCAGTTTTGAACTGGAGTTCCGGTAGGCTGCTGTAGATTATTACTGTTCAAGGAAAACTGATATCGTACATCTGACTATTTCAATAATGCCACTCTCTCAAACAGGCGATCTTCCTCGATTAATCAGAAACTCCAATATATATCAACCTCCTTCTTAACTAATAGAAGTGCAAAATAAAAATCGTCTACCGCCACCAACAAAATAAAATACATTTAAAAAAAAAAAAACGTGTTTAATTTGAACGGCAGCAGTAATCAAGAACCGTCGGCCATTTTTCGAATTGCGTTACGCATGACTAATTTTCAATTCAAAATTTGATTTGCTCGACTGCTTTTCTTTTCTTGAATAACTGTCTATACACCACCGGCATAATTACGCTGACACACAGGTTTCCTGCTATATCACCGCAAGTAAGCATCATTAAACTTGGTCAGTATTAAGATGGGTGACCATTTGGAGATACCAGCCGCTGTAGGTGCTCTCCGCTTATCTCAGCATTGTTTTTAGCCGCCCGGCACTTCTCCTTGCCTCTGAAATCAGGCAGTTCCAACTCAGGAGATGTTGAGGATTTCGCAACCTTTGCTTTACACTTACACGCGTTGGCACTCTTACATGGGGTATCCATTGTCTCTCGAAATGGAACAGAGGATATATTGCCGTAATGATAGCGTCGTATAGATACAGTGACATCGACCAGGTTTCATTGTGTCAAATCTATAAAACATTTATTGTTACTAAATGTTCATTAAGTATTCGCTGTAAACAACAAAAAAGAGTCATTTTTTTTTAACTCATCAAGCATCAGAGAATTATACAATTATAATAAACATTTTCGGCGATTATTTAATAATTTTTTTTATAAAATGATTTTTTGATGTAGAAAATTTGATATCTTTCACAAGCCATTATTTCGGTTTGCGGCCACGCCTCTAAAAATATAACTGCCTTGTGCCACAATTCTCATTGAGGATCCATAAATAAAATCTGGAAAAATCGGAAATTTAAATTCTGTTAAAATTTCTATTATGATCGAACTTTTCACTACTATATAAAATGTTGAACATCATTGGCTACAATAAGGGCCAAGCAGCTAACCTCGATGATGAATAGAACCAAAATTTTCGCCTAAAAGGACTTTTATGTTGCTTGCAACCCGGTAGATTAATAGGCCGGTTTTATCGGAGCGAATGTATCATTAAACGAACTGTTGATCTCATCTCGAAACTGATTCACCTCCCCACCTTCTTCTGGGACTAGCGGCGACCGCTTTTTTCCTCCACCATCGATGAACTCTATTGCTGCTTTAAATTCTGGATTATTTTTATTTGTTTGTTTGTTTGTTTGTTTATATATGTAAAAACTCTACCAAACTCCTCCGCCAATTTTGGGTCTAAACACTTGAAATTTTAAATGTAGGTTACTTGGACATGGATTAAACATTATAATTTGATTATAGCCCCGAAAAATAAATGTTAAGGGGTCAAAATTGGGTTCCAAGTTATAAAAAAAATTGACTTCTGCGGTATCTACCAAATTACTCAGCCAATTTCTGGTCTAAACATTTGAAAATTTACATAAAGAGTATTCAGACATGGGGCAAGCTTTTTAATCGGTTTGGGTCGAAAGTTTGAGCTGCTAAGGGGTCAAAGTTCAAAAGATTTGACATTTGCGGTGTCTAGCAAACTACTCAGCCAATTTTGGGTCTAAACATGTGAAAATTATATATAACGAGTATTCAGACATGCGGCAAACATTTTAATCAGTTTTGGGGCGAACATTTGGCTGCCAAAAGGTCAAAGTTGAAACAGTTGACCTTTGCAGATTCTACCAAACTCCTCCGCTAATTTTGGGTCTAAAGACTTGAAAAATTAGATGTAGAGAACTTGGACGTGGATAAAATTTTGTATTTTGATTTGAGACCAAAATAAGAAATGTTAAGGAGTCAAAATTATGGTAAAAGTTTTTAAAAACAGAACTCTGCGGTCTCTACGAAATTACTCAGACAAATTTTGGTCTAAACACTGAAATCTTACATAAAGTGTATTCGCACGTAGGACAAGTTATGGACAGTACATAGGCCCGAGCAAAGCCAGACTGAACTGCTTGTCTAATATATATATATATATATATATATATATATATATATATATATATATATATATATACATATATACTAGCAAAAGTACCCGTCGTTGACTGGGTTCAAAAACAGCCTACAGACAATGAACTCTGGTTTATGAAAGTATGATAGGTTATGAAAAGGAAGAGTTGTAAAGAGATAGCTTTGTATTTGGGAGTATCAAAACCAAAGCAAAATATGATGAAAGTAAAATGAAATCGATATACCCCATAGTTTATTATACGATAACTGTTCACACTGAAACACTTATCACAATATTCTGTGGATCTATATTAAAAAAACTTGTTAAACTTTGTGACATATTTCCATTCTATGGAGGTCAGGCGCGAACAAACACCCCATAATTTTATTATACCATATTTCTTCAAACTGAAACATAATTATCAAAGTATACTTACGCAGATAGATATGAAAAGTCTTTATTAAAGTTTGTGCCTATTTCCATTCTATGGAGGCCAGGCGCGAACGCAGACCCCACAATTTTATTATACCATCCCTATTTAAGTTAAAATATACTTATCAAAGTATTATTATATACATCTATATCAAAAACACTTGTAAACGTTTTTTTTTTCATTTTTTTTTATTTCCATACTTTGTAGACCAGGCGCGAACGCGGACCCCACAATTTTAATGAACCACCGTTCTGCCAGATCAAACATACGCATTCCTGTGTCTCGATACATCTTCTATCATTATATGTAATCAGTTTTTTAAAATAGTCAACCATATAGGAGCCTATTCGTGACCAGACACACACACACACACACACATTCAGCTTTATATTATAGAACACATATATATATATATATATATATATATATATATATATACTAGCATGGGTGCCCGGCGTTGCCCGGGTGTTTGGAGGTGTATGCTGAGAAAAAAAGAGGTTAATTCTTTTAACTTTGACCCCCATTATGACCCCTTAACATTTATTATTTTTGGGCTCAAATAAAGTTATTAAGTAAGATCCATGTCCAAGGAACCTATATCTAAAATTTCAAGACCCAAAATTGTCGGAGGAGGTTGGTAGAGCTCTCAAAGGTCATATCGTTGAACTTTGACCTCTTAACAGCCAAATTTCTGGCCGAGAACCAATCAAATAGATTTTCCCAAATGTCAGTACTCTGTATATCAAATTTCGAGTCTATAGATTAAAAATTGACAGATTTATTGCGAAGGAAAATGTACACAGACACACAGACAGACAGACACACACACAGACACGTTAACTTATATATATATATATATATATATATATATATATATGTGTGTGTGTGTGTGTGTGTGTGTGTGTGTGTGTGTGTGTGCTTGTTGATAAAAAATTAATGCCGACTGTATTAACTGAGAAGGTCCTATTCGTGAGCTGAATAACCTTTTTGAAATATTTTTCACATTTTCAATATTTTTTAAATACATACATTGATTGTCTGCACTAGTCAGCGACCCGTTGTGGTGCACCGGGGCGAACCTTCACATGCCTCTCTGCTGTGGCTTAATCCACAATACATTGTAGTCTACATTGCACCGTAGATAACCTGCTGTTGATTTCATAAAATTATTTTTACATAATGACTTGAATCAAAGTTTAAAATGCAAAAGTTAAGTATCATCTTTCATTGTGCTCTAAGCATAAACATTTCGAACGCGCCCCTGTCTTATGAAAGAACCCACTGTTGATTTTATATGTTGGAGTTACTGCTTTTGCCGTAATAAAACTTCTCAAATGCACTTGTGATGTTAAGCTGTATAAGAGTGTTACGTTTGATTGAAGACGGACTCATCCTTTCTTAATAAGATTATTTTCATTATCGATATTTATTGATTGGAGGCATTCCGATAAAAACTTAGCTAAAACACTCACAGACATTTGTGTGAGATTTCAAAATTTGACCCCGCCGTTTTGAAGTTCATATGGAACGAACTCAAACACACAGGCAACCATAAACACACGCACAAAGTATTTTATATATATATATATTATTTTTCATACCTACAGACACCAGTGTTTCATCCATTTGGTAATCATCAGTGCAGCGAGTTACGATTTCAGCCGATCAGGAGATTTGAGCCTGGTCACGAAGCCATCTCTGACTTCATTATCCAGGAACTAACCGCACAGCCAACTTTCACCACGATAAATACTGTTGAAATTAACATTTACATAAATGTCCAGACGGCTAGAGTAATCTTCTGATTATAGCATCATGATCTGCGCACGTGAGCATAATTGACCGACTTTAATTTCAACTTAGAGTGCTCAACAATAAGAAGTGAGTTCTTAAAGGGGGTTAAATAATTAATAGTATAAATATTTTAATACCTACAGACACTAGTATTTCATCCTTGTTGCAATCATAAGGGAGTTACGATTACAGCCGATTGGGAGATTCGAACCTGCTCACGAAGCCATTTTTTACTTTATTAACAAGGAACAAACCATATAGCCAACGTTCACCGCGAGAAAACAGAAAAACAAAACATTACTACGGAAGTCTCAACGTTTTATTCAATCTTACTGCCAAACATCCATGTGGTCCTTGATAAAGTCGAGGAAGTTTGTCGTCTTGGCAAAGACACCAAAACCTTCATTGCAGTCGAAGACGTAAGAAGCAACGCCGGCAACAACTGGGGTTCCGTCGGTGCGTTTACATACGAGACCGCCGCCTGAGTCACCCTGAAATGTTGAATTATGATGAAAAATGTTTACTCATGATTTTGAGCGACAGATTTTAGAGAAACGTTATTAAAAAGTCGAAACATTTAAGAACTATATTAATTCATTTATTGCGGACTATTATTCACATCTTTATTAGTTGTTGTTTCACGACGTCTCGACCAACTATTCTTGTGGCCTTCGTCAAGTCGTAACCGCGACGGATAGGAACTTTGAATCTCCTAACTGTATTCTCAGCAATCACTGCCATCTGTAGTTGTTGTCGTTTCACCACGTTTTTGACCTCTGACCGGCTTTGAGTAGGATTGAAACCGCTATCTTCAGACAATGCTCATCTGGAACCATAGAGATTCAACGTCCCTATCAACTGCGCCACGACCCGACCATAGAAGATCAGATAATGAATAAACGCGGATTTATAAGATCAAAAAATCCAACCTTGATCGCCCTTCGGGCGAAGGCCAGAGGAATAGTTGGCAGAAACATCGTGAAACAACAACTAATAAAGATGAAAATAATAGTCCGCAATAAATAAGTTAATATAAATAATACTCATCTCAATAATGAATTCCAATTAAAATAAAACATTTAAGAACTGTTTTGAACAAAAGATAATCCACCAAACACGCCTTGGAATCAATCAAATAATTAATCAACTTGAAACAGACGGTTCAAAGAGCACTTCACCATAATCCCGAAAGGCCTCTGGTGTTTATCGCGCGGCTAAAATGATATGACAGTTATTATTTGTTGTTGTTTTTTTTTGTTTTGTTTTTTCGGCCTACTATCTTTATCTTGTGTGTTATTTGCACAACGTTCCGATCGATGTGACCCCTACTTTCTTCGTGTGTGTCATATCGAACTCGGGAATCTTTGTGCTGAACTCGAGAATCTGCACAGAATTCCGAACAAAGCCATTTATTTAATCCACGGGAGTAGTATGTTCTCATTCCGCCAGCCATTAATTTGTAGAAGTCATAAGTAATTCGGGTGGTGCAGTGAATAGAGTGCTTGGTAAAGTTCAGTTGTCAATTTTACATTTATGGCGATTGAAGGTTCAAAACTACAATTATGAATGGTTTAGGAATTCCATCCAATCATGGCTGACAGAACGGCGGATACGTCGACTAAAATATGCAAATAACATTCAATATTAAAATATATTTAATATTAAAATATTATAATTAGTAGTAATCCAAATAATACGAATTGCTCGAATGACGTGCCTAAATATAACAAGAATAGAGATCCAGAAGGAATCATTTGTCGTACCTAAACGGTACTACCTCCACCCCTGGAAAGAAAAAGAAAATGCATTTGTCGTACCTAAACAATACTACCCACCCCGGAAAGAAAAAGAAAATGCATTTGCCGTACCTAAACAGTACTACCTCCACCCCCGGAAAGAAAAAGAAAATGCATTTGTCGTACCTAAACAGTACTACCTCCACCCCCCGGAAAGAAAAAGGAAATGATTGACTGACGAACGCCGCATAAGATGCGGGGACTGAACTAAATATTTTTTTAAGTTATGAATTATTTTTAAACCCCCACCCCCACTCCTACCCTATTGATTCATTATCACGTGAATCGAAATAGTTGAGGACAAAAATAAATAAATAAATAAATAAATAAATAAATAAATAGTGTCAGAGTAGGATGAGGTGAAGTCAGAACTCCCAAACAACCGGCCAGAGAAATCAATCATCTCGTGTGGAACCGAGATGACAGTCATATTTGTCAGTATTCAGCAAACAAAGTCTGCACAAGCTCGGCCGGTCGGTGACTTTTTTTTTGTTTTTTGTTTTTTTTTTTGCACCGTTTACTGTAGCAATCGAAATTGGAGCCGAATCGCTGTCCACTTTTGTTACGCTGAGTTCGTGGAGGACGACTCGGGTGCGATTTCAGTGAGATGATACACGACTCAATGTCGATTGAAGGAAACAAATCGGCACTCATTATACAAACGAAAAAATATTGGTACCTACGTAATTATAATGTCGCGAATAGTAACATATCCAAAAATTACGGAAAGCGATGAAGTAGAAAAACAATTAAATTGATCATATGATGAATAATAATGAAAAACTGTCCCCGACAACGTTTATACGGGGAATAAATTTTGTCGGACATTACGGTCGTCACGTGACGCAAGCAACAGAACTTAATTATCTCCCCTGCCAACTTATCTCTCTTTTAGTAAACGTAACATAGTGATTTTGCTTCTTTTCTTTCTTTTTTTTTTTTTTTTTCATTATAAATTATTTTTCTATCTTTTCGATTTTCCAATTTTTTTGGATATGTTACTATTTGAGACCTAACAATTACGTGGGTACCATTTGCTTCACTTTAAATTCATTTTTTTTTTTCATTTATATAATGCAGAAGCGCCAACAAATCTAATGAACAATGAAATAAAAAGAGATACACTATGCTGAGAAAGTGTGTAAAAAAGAAATAGAAAGAAGAGAGAGAGAAAACCAGAAAGAGAGAAAGAAGTTAATTAAAATGTTGCAATATATATATATATATATATATATATATATATATATATATAAGCTTTTTCTAAATTTTGAATCAACCAAAATGCAGTACTTTCATTTAAAGTAGCAGGATAATTTTCTTTTTGTTTTTTTACAAGGGAGTCACCACTTATCAAGACCCACATGCCACTAGAGTATAAGGGCTAATGAGTGTACACTGGTCACTGCGACAACAGTATAGTGATCATTAAGTGGTTGAAATTGAGTATAATTTGATTATTTAAAGAGACGGGTCAACAAGAACTTGTTTACATTTGGATTGAAGACGACCATATTATAGTCAGCTAGAAAGCAGACCAGTGAAACAGAATTACACAGGCGAGCAGTTCTAGGAAATAATCTTTGATCATGGAATTTACGTTTAGATTTAGGCACAGAGAGTGAGGGAAATTGTTGATAGTGGCTGTAGCTAGACGAGTGTTTCTTGTGAAACTTTGGCGAAGGATGACTATAGATTGAAGCTTAGGAGAGTACTTGCAATGAAAATAACGATAGAATAGAGACAGGCTCGCAAGTTTAGAAAAGTTTTGCGTGACATTTTTTTTTACTAGGAGGTCACCGCTTATTAAGGTCAAAGGTCACATAAAGGTCAATGAGTGTCGGGTGAGACAACACTTTAATGATCGGTTATGGCGAAACTTGGGTAAGGTTTGATCAATTAAGAAGACGGCTCAACAAAAACTTATTTACATTAGACTTATAAAGGGCCACGTTATAGACAGCTGGGATACAACCCGGCGGTATTGTGTTCCACAGACGGACAGTTCTAAGAAAGAAAATATGCTCATAAAATCTTTGTTCAGTTTTAGGCACTGACAGAGAATAAGGGAAATTATTGATACTTTCTTTTATGACATTTCTCTCTTCCCCTCTTTCACTCTACAATACCCGCTCTCTCGCCTTCTCGATATATATATATATATATATATAGAGAGATATATATATATATATATATATATATATATATTAATATATATATATATATATATATATATAGAGAGAGAGAGAGAGAGAGAGAGAGAGAGATAGATAGATATATATAGATATATATATAGATAGATATATATAGATATATATATAGATATATGCATATATACATATATATATATACATATACATACATATACATATATATATATACACATAAATATACATGTGTATATATATATATATATATATATATATATATATATATATATACACACACACAAAAATATATATATCTACACACACACAAATATAAAGCTGAACGTCTGTGTGTGCGTCTGGTCACGAATAGGCTCCTATATGGTTGACTATTATAGAAAACTGATCACATATAATGATAGAAGATGTATCGGCTGGAGGATAAATTCCGTTCCCCCCTCTTACAAAAATGGCACACAGCATATAAATAAATATTAATGTAAAAATTAAAATTAAAATTAATATTAATTAATATAAAATTGAGAATAAAAATTGTCCTGGTTCTGAAGGAAAATAAAAATTGTCTCTATCCTAAAAAAATTCTCATTCATAGACCGAGGGCAATGTCAGAGCAGATACTTTATTTATTTATTTGTTATTGAAATAATAATTTTTTAATACCTACAGACACTAGTGTTTCATCCTTTCGAGAATCATCAGTGCAGGGTAACACGATTACCTACCGGCGGTCGGGAGATTCGAACCCGGCCCCGAAGCCATCTCTGACTCCATTAGCAAGGGACAAATCTCATGACCAATCTCAACCGCGAGAGATATTGTTGACATTTTAACATTTATTTTTTAAATGTCGTAACATCCGGCCATAGTGATCTAATGATTATAACATCATAATCTATGCGTGGAAGCTTGGTGACCAACTTTCTATTTCCACTTTAAAGTGCTCAACAATAAGAACTGAGTATCTTAAAGGGGCTGACATAATTATTACGATAATAATTTTTAATACCTACAGATACTAGTGTTTCATTCATTTCGGGAATCATCAGTGCAGAGTAACACGATTACTACCGGTCGGGAGATTCGAACCCGGCCACGAAGCCAGAGAGAGAGAGAGAGAGAGAGAGAGAGAGAGAGAGACAGACAGACAGACAGACAGACAGACAGAGACAGAGACAGAGAGACAGAGATAGAGACAGAGAGACAGAGATAGAGACAGAGACAGAGGCCGAAAGATAGATAAAGAGAAGGAGTTGGGTGTATGCTGACTTACATATTGCAAATATGAAATAGGATTAGGGTATGATGTAATAGTTGTGTTATGAATTTGCATATGAAATCTAGCGATGAATTCAAGATGACTTACATTGCAAACGTTTTTGCCGTTGATTTCCTGGTCACCAACGCAAATATGTTGTTCACCTTCGATGTTATAAGACTTCTTTTGGCACACCGAAGTCGGGATGATTTTGATGTCGGTTCTCTGCAACTTGGTCGGATAAATACCGTTATCTGTTTTCAAAAAGGAAAATAAAAGAAAACACACATTTGTAACCGAATAATTATAGCATTATCAAGACAAATAAGTTAAGGATGGCCATTTGACCGAGATAGTTTCAATTATAGTTATACAAACATATCTTGCTACATATTTGAAGACGTGTTTCAACTAAAGCTTAAAATGACTGAAGCCTTGTCCTTTATCTGATCTACTCTCGCTCGAATTTGACTCCAATCAATTCGATCCCTTTCAAGGGACTTCCTAACTGTCATCCATCGTAAACTTTAGCAAACTCAAGACTGACCATAAATTTTACTGTCACAAAACTCGCTTCCAATCCTAAAACTGTCCGTAAACTAATTCTAAACCCATTGCGATTATATACATATTTTTCTATTTCTAACTTTTTTTATGGGGATTAATCATACATATTTAGATTATTTAAACAACTGTTCTCATCTTGTGTGTGTTTTTCACAAAGTTTCGTCGATGTAACCTCCGATATTCTTCAGGTCTCTTTTGTTCAACTCTAAAATCCTTATGTCGATCTCGGGAATCTGCACGAAATAGTGATAAATAATAAGATTGCCTATCTAAAACAAAAACAAGATTACGGTTCACAAAATTAATCGTTGAATTATCCGTAAGGACCCATGGTGTAAAGCATAACCTTCTAGGTAAATCTAATTAGTTAGGACTTCTATCTTGTTATGGCTGATGGAACGAGAACATGCTACCCCGTGGATTAAATAAAGCGTTCCTTCGAAATTCCGTGTAGATTCCAGAGTTCGATACAAAGATTTCTGAGTCCGACAAGATTCAGTTGAAGGTCGGAAATTACATCGATCGAAACGTTGTGATTATAACACTCAAGATAAGAACAATATCTAAATAATCCAAATAATATCTATGTAGTTATCTGTTTGGAATTCTATGGGGGGGGTTCAATAAATTTGTAACAGACCAACTTTCCATGTAGCGAAGTTTTTTGTTTACGTCTCAGTTCTGAAAATAATTTTTTTTAAATATTGTACACTATCTGCAACTTTCTTTTTTACTTTGCAAATGTGATCCAACCATTGTAAGCCGGGTGACTTCCAGGGTATAAAAATATATGTACGTTTGTAAAATAAAATTATATAATAATATTTTTAAAAATATGTATATATATGTGTGTGTGTGCGTGTATAATCTGCTCTGTGTAATTCTAAGTATTGAGCTGTTTTGTAATTTAAACTCGATCCCTTCGTGTGTGTATATATATATATATATATATATATATATATATATATATATATATATATATATATATAAAAATAGTAGTGTGTCTCCCAATCATAAAAGAAATATAAAGGCCATATGTGTGTACACCTCTCCTGGTCAAGGAATATTAATGCCCATGTTAGGATACTTCTGTCAAAGGAGACATTAAATTGTATACGGACTTTCAGTATATAGCATTCTTCAAACCACTTTTACATTATTGAGTTACGGTCATTAACATATTACATTAAATGAAATCTATTTAAATAATTACCTCGAGGGCATTACTTATTCGACATAATAGCTTTGTTTCAACTGTACTAATTAAAAAAATGTTTAATTATTTAGTTTATTTAAATTTCAAGTTATATTTGATTTAACTTATTTTATCTGAAATCTGAAACCGTTTTATTTTAAAACCAAAACCCAGAAACCCCAAAGGAAAAATAACTGTGGTAGTTTAATTGAAAAAATGTTTTAAACGGAGCACGTTATTAAATATTTCCTGTTTTTGTTTTCATTTCGAAATATTATTCTAAGCTGAATTATTATTTTTATTTTTAATTCAGATGAATTTTTTTTCGCATATTCTTAATTTTTAAGTAACCTTTTTTATTTGTTAGAGAAAAATAATTAAAACTAATGTCCTCATTTACTTGCATCCTTACGAGGGCAGAGTTAGTCAGGGACACATGTGAACAAAATCCATTATCCCCTGCTTTTTTTGTTTCTTTTTATAAAATTTAATCGGTGTTGCCTAGGATTTATTATAATAATTATACCATAGCAAGTGTGTTTAATTGCCTACGAAACAGATTTTCTTTATAATTTATTTAATATCTTAAATTAAAAATTGTCAATTTTTACGACGTGACCCAGCGTCGTTTAACCCCTAAACCAATTTTCGAGGTGCTGAAAACGATTATTACAGTTTAATTTGTTTTATGATATAAAGAAATTACTAGGTGACCAAAACGTGGGTGCTCATTTTACGTTAAATTAATATAAGAAAGTGATCCCCCACTTTTTGAAAAAGTAATTTCTTCATATCATGAAAACTACTCACCTGCCCCAAATTTAAACGTAATATTCGTTTTCAGCACCACCGAAAACCATTAGAAGTCGTCATTTTAAAGTTTTTAGGGTAGTTGGAAAGACACTTGACATTGACCAAAAAAATTAAGACCTGGTTTTTTGTTTTGTGTGGCCTAATACGTTTAAACAGTCTTTATAAATAATATGAAAGAAGAAATTTTGAAAAAAAAATTTAACCTGGGGATAACTTTTCTATATAAATAAATAACGTAAAATGAGCACCAACTTTTTGGTCACAAAGCGTTCAACCAGACATGTCATCTCTAGCATTTTTTTAAGTTTGGCGATCGACGGGGGGGACAAAATATACAATTTTTTAGTTTTTTTGTGGTGGGGGGGCGGGAATTACATTTTAAACATAAAATAACGATAAATTTAATTAATTTTTATGAAACCATTCTGTAATTTCATCTAACAATTTTATAAACAGAACGAACCCCAAAATATGACAAATTCAATTTTTTTTGGGTGGGGGGATTACATTAGAAATATAAAATGACGAAAATGTCATTTAATTGTTTTTTGAATTAATTTTGGTAGATCTTTGTTTTTTCTTTTTTTTTTGCGATCGCACGGGCATTCACTGCTATTTTTATTGAAACAAAAGTTGTAATGATTTATATTTAATTATCTTTTCTTTGGGGGGGGTCTTTCCAGTGCTCAATATTCAGAGAATAGTTTCTTCTCTTTGTGGCCCTTCTGCCGAAATATCTGGTGGAGAGGGTATCACATACTTCTTTTTTTTGAGCGATTACATTTACATATTTTCATCCGTTCTTTTATTTTTGTTGTGGGAGTACCCACGTTGCCCATGATGAAAATGATTAGTATACCGGTGTGTTTCAAACAGAAGTTCATGTCAACCCAGGCAACGCTGAGTACTCATGCTGGTATTGTATATATATATTAATGTCAGGTCATGTCATATGCTACTGATACCATGTAACCTACCTGCCTCATGGTCGGGTAAACTGGTTCCCCCACCAGACCTGTTTGGTGAGGAGGGTGGCTAGTCTCACTGAAGAATTAAAAACAAGTCCTTCCAAAGGGCGAATGAACCCTTTATCGGGGTCAACGGCCAACTAGTACCGTGTGTGTTTGTGTGTATGCATGTGTGTGTTGGGGTGGAGAGGGCTCCCGTAGGCCGTGGTGAAGGCAACCTTTCTAGGAGAAGCAAATCTCTGATTTAAAAAACCATAAAGCGGGAGACCAGTACCCGCATTAAACTGGTCTGCAGTTTAACTTCTTGCTGGCTATCCTGCTCTTGCTTGTTGCTGGATCTCAACATTTTGAACCTAGAGAGAGACTTAGCTGTCGTACAAAGGTAAGCCTCCGTAACACTATCTGTGTATAGATACCCCCTCAGGCATTTGCCTATTAAAATGGTCCTGTGGAGATGGAAGTCATTTTTGGGCTCATGGTCTTTAAGTGTCTGAGGGAGTAGCACTCGTCTGACAAGACGTTGAAATCATCATATATATATAGATAGATAGAGAGAGAGAGGGGGAGAGAGAGAGAGGAGGGGCGAGAGAGAGAGAGAGAGAAAGAGAGAAAAAGAAAGAGAGAGAGTGGGAGAGAGAATAAAGAAGATTTATTATTACATAATTATAATAAAATAATTAATAATTATTAATTAATATATAGATATGTGTGCGTGTTTGTGTGCGTGTATACACAGTAGAATGCTGGGATACGGCATTGATCCGTTCGTAACGTAAAATCGCTGTATAGTGAGGCCTACGGAAAACTTTATACAGTACATATTAAAAATTAGTAACAAAATGCAGTACAGTATATAATATACATGTATATAATCAAATATTATAAATAACACCATAAGGCTGGTCAACTACCGTAAACAGGGTCCGGAAAAACATCGTATTCCACATCGTAACTTATAAAAACGTATCCTAGGACTACCGTATCCCGGGGTTCCATTGTATTAGTGATTACCACAAGTGCTTATGTTGTCAGATGTTATTGTGGGGAATAATTTGCCAAAAATAGATTTATTGCATTTGTTGTAGCTCATCTTTTTATTTATCATTATGAATTTCTCCACTTTGAATGGACCTTTTCTATAAGTGTGTGTGTGTGTGTGTGTGTGTGTGTGTGTGTGTGTGTGTGTGTGTGTTAATGTTAATTTATTCTAACTCCTGTCAACTTTTTTAACCGATCTCGTAATACGGAAAAGAAAAAAGAAACTTAGGAATACGTTTTTAAGTTGGTGGAAGGTGGAAGTACAACATTTGGTTGAGTTACTTACTTCCGGTTTTACCCCATCCAGCAGCGACGCAGTGACCCGTGAATTTCTCACTCTTCTGAGGGAGGTCGATCGGCTTGATGCATTTGGAGAATTGTACAGGTGTGCTCAATTCCAACAGGGCGACGTCATTGACTAAAGAAGAAAAAAGCAAACAATTAAAAAATGTAAAATTGCATAAATCAACATTTTTTTAATGTGTTTTTATGTGTGTATGAAACGGACCGGCTTCCTCCGAAGAAGGAAGTTCCATGGAGTATGAAATTCACGAGCAGTCCCCAGTCGCATGTATATCTCCGTTGGGGGAGATGACAACGTTAGGTTTTTGTAACTCTTGCAGGGAGGTGTCGACGTCTTCCTACAAACTGCGCTTGGGATTTCCAAATTGGTCACCCATTTTAGCAATGATCAGGCTCAACGTTGCTTAACTTCGGTGATCTGACGGGAACCAGTGTATCAACGTGGTTATGCCTTATATTCAACGTGATTATGTCATATATATATATATATATTGTTTATGGATGATTTGAAAATATTCGGTAGAAATGAAAAGAAAATGGAGAGACTGGTAGAACTTGTGGGGACATACTCAGAAGACATTGGGATGGAGTTTGGGATAAGTAAATGTGCGGTGCTGGTGATAAAAAGAGGAGTAAAGATTCATTCGAATGGAATAGTGCTGCCAAATGGAGAAATCATGAAAGAAATAGAAGATACAGGGTATAAATATTTGGGAGTGTTGGAGGGTTTAGGCATCATGAACAGAGAAATGAAAGTAGTAGAGTGGAACTAATTGCGAAGTCGAAACTGTATGGAGGAAACTTAATGAAAGCAGTGAATGCATGGGCAGACAGTGTTTTGAGATACAGAGCGGGTATTTTAGAATGGTCTGACAAGGATATTATTTGGTTTATTGTTTCGTCTCTTTGTCCACAGAGTCTGAAATTGCTGTTTTCTAGTGTTTTGTCAATCTTTGCTTAGACTGGTAGATTTTGTAGGGACATACTCAGAAGACATTGGGATGGAGTTTGGGATTAGTAAATGTGTGGTGCTGGTGATGAAAAGAGGAGTAAAGGTTCATTCGAATGGAATAGTGCTGCGAAGTGGAGAAATCATGAAAGAAATAGAAGATATAGGATATAAGTATTTGGGAGTGTTGGAGGGTGTAGACATCATGAACAGAGAAATGAATGAAAAAGACAGGGAGAAGGAGTATCTTAGAAGAGTGAAACTAATTGCGAAGTCGAAACTGTATGGAGGAAACCTAATGAAAGCAGTGAATGCATAGGCAGTCAGTGTTTTGAGATACAGTGCGGGTATTTTAGAATGGTCTGACAAGGATTTGCATGCCATGGATATCAAAACAAGAAAAGCTTTAGCATTGTTTGGTATATTTCACATTCGAAGTAACGTAGCAAGGCTGTATCAAAAGAGGACAGATGGTGGGAGAGGATTGAAAAGTATAAAAGATTGTGCTAGAATCGAGATGTCGTTGAAAGAGCATGTGGTTAAAAGTGAGGAGTAGATGCTTAAGGTTGTGGCCAATGAAGTGGAGGTATGTGAGACTAAGGCTGATTATGTGAAACGTATGGATAGAGAAAAGGCAGAGGAACTGCATGGAAGGTTCTTCCAGGATATAGCAGAAGTGGCTGATGAAAGATCATGGTAATGGCTTAGGGCTGCGTATCTGGCTAAGAATACTGAAACTTTTGTTTGTGCAGCACAAGAGCAGGCATTAAGAACATGATTGTTCAAAAAAGTGGTTCTAGGAGAAGAAATTGCTGCAGAATGCCGGATTTGTGGTAAGACCTCAGAGTCAATTGCGCACCTTGCATCAGGATGTAGTGGACTGGCCCAGAGAGAGTATCGCAAAAGACACGTTCGCATGGGACTCCGGATATATTGGGAAGTGTGTAAGAAGGTTGGGGTGAAGTGTGCTGGAAAATTGTTTAAGGGGTGCCTGATGAAGTGAGAACAAGTGAGGATGGCAAGGTAGAGGTATGGTGGAACAAAAATGTCATAACGACCAAGCAATTGGAACATAATCGTTCGGATTTGGTCATCATTGACAAAGTTTACAAAAACCTGGCAGATTGTAGACTTTTCAGAACCCTGGGACAGGAATGTGAGAGACAATGAGAACGAGAGATGGAGCAATCATGCTCCATTAGCCTTGGAGATAAAGCATATACACGGGGTTAAAACACAAATAATCCCGGTCGTAGTTGGTATACTACGAGTAGTATCAAGTCGTCTGGAAGGACAATTGAAAAAATTACAAATCCCCGATGTTTTAGGTGGCCTCCAGACCTCTGCTATTTTAGGTACCACCAATATTCTTAGAAAAACCCTTGATCTTTGAAGCTCCTCGTTTGAAGCCAGGATTGAGAGAAATCCTCTGGAAATTAATCCCACCCCTTTCCAGAGAGACGTTAATAAACGAAATCAGTATTATTATTATTATTATTATTATTATTATTATTACTATTATTACTATTATTATTACTATTATTATTATTATTACTATTATTACTATTATTATTACTATTATTATTATTATTACTATTATTATTATTATTATTATTATTATTACTATTATTATTACTATTATTATTATTATTATTACTATTATTATTACTATTATTATTATTATTACTATTATTATTATTATTACTATTATTATTATTATTATTATTACTATTATTATTACTATTATTATTACTATTATTATTATTATTATTACTATTATTATTATTATTATTACTATTATTATTATTATTACTATTATTATTATTATTATTATTACTATTATTATTATTATTATTATTATTATTATTACTATTATTATTATTATTATTACTATTATTATTATTATTATTACTATTATTATTACTATTATTATTATTATTACTATTATTATTATTATTATTATTATTATTATTATTATTACTATTATTATTACTATTATTATTATTACTATTATTATTACTATTATTATTATTATTACTATTATTACTATTATTATTATTATTATTATTACTATTATTATTACTATTATTATTATTATTATTATTACTATTACTATTATTATTATTATTATTACTATTAGTATTACTATTATTATTATTATTATTATTACTATTATTATTACTATTATTACTATTATTATTATTATTATTACTATTATTATTACTATTATTATTATTACTATTATTATTATATCAGTTTATATTGAAAAAATGAAACGGCACTAACTCTATACGATTTTAACGGGCTTCCTTTAAAGGAGCAATGTCCATTTGAGTATGAAATTCGCAAGCGGTCCCCCAGCCGCATATATATATATATATATATATATATATATATATATATATATATATATATATATATATATATGAGAGAGAGAGAGAATTAAAATTATTAAATAATTATAATAATTATATGTACGTATCATACACGTATGCGACAAATATTTATTTGCATTTCCAACGATATTTATTGCAATGGTATTTAGCTTGTTTAAAGAACTTCTAGATGACCTGCCATTTGTACAATTGACTTACCAATCGCGCTGCTAATTCTATAGCCACGATGCTTGACCCACTGCCTGACGGGAATGGCGGTGTCAGTGTCGGCTTTAGTGGTTGAACCAAGATGAGCGGTGATAGATTTCACTTCACCATCACTGTAATGACAATAAAGATGTGAAATATTTTATATCAAAATAATAAAATAACACCAAAAAACTATCAACAAATTAGCAACTCGATTAACGTTGTGTTAGACAAAAATATTTCGTTTAAGAGCCCGTTTTTATTTTCGTAAAAAAAAAAACACCGCAGGACTTTAATAGTCTTTCTCTACTCTATCGTTATTTTCATGGTCTCTTCTTGTAAAACATTCATGACAAGAACTCGTCTTATTGCAAAAGAAAAAACTTTTATTTCTTCTATGTACCTAACATATCGAAATTATTATTATTTCGAATGAAGGCCACTTCGACGTATAAAAACGTTACTAACACAAAGACGAAGAAAAGCAACAACAACAACAAAAAAAAATGAAAAGATAAAAAACTTGGTGGATAGAAACAAATGAACAGTTTTATTTAAAAAAAAAAAACGCAGAGCCAAAATAATTCACAACCGTCTGCTTCTAAGATTTTGCTCTCAACTACAAAGAAAAGTTCTTTGCGTGTAACAAGTAGAAAAGATAGAAAAATAGTAAGAAGGACGAGTTGAGTAGGCTTTTTTTATTACTTACTGCTGTTTTTTTGGGGTTTTTTTTGTGACATGAGATTTCGACCAACTTAGGCTTTTTCAGAAGGTCGTAATATTTTTAGAATAGTCGAAAATTTAGTTCCCTTTATTTGCAATTTAAGTTTACATCTTGTAAAGCCCTCTTGGGTCGATTAGTAGAAATATCTGCAGACAAAGTTAACTTATTATCTGAAATCATGTTCCATGAGTGTTCTTTTAGTAAGGAATTTATTTCCTCGTTTTCTCCCGAAGGAACAACCTGTAAAAAAAAGCAGTTCTTTGTATAATAAAGTTCTCTGAAGAAGCAAGAAGTCCGATGAAGAAAAACTTCCTCGTTTCTTCTTTAAGTCCAGTCAGAAAAGAAATATCTTTCAGGTGAGGCTTGAACTCACGACCTAGAGATTATGAGACTGAATAGAAATATTCTTTTCTTTTGACTTAGAAAAACTTCAGCTTGAGACGTGACCATTTTCTTAGAAGAAAATATCTAGCGATAGACATTTTTAATTCAATCTTTTCTGGTGATAATATTTTTCATATGTGTTCTTTCCTCCCAGCTGGTATTTTTCCGACATATTTAACTGCAAGTCCTCGACAGGTTTCTTAGTTTCCCTTGAACTAGATTTCTCTCTGCGAGATACGAATACGTCTGATAACTTAGACGCAATCACTTCAACATTTTAACTTCGCCAGGTAACTTAGACGAGTCACTTTAACATTTTAACGTCCTGTTTAGACGGAGAAAAGAGAGTACGTCAACACATTTCGAATGTCGGTTCCATTCCGAACTTAAATCGATTCCACTCCGAACTCAAATCTATCCCATGCCGCGCCGAACTCAATTTTGTACTGCACTCAATTCTTAATTCCATTCCGAACTCAATTCTGTACATCACTCAATTCCATTTCAAACTCAATTCTGCTCCGTGCCAAACTC
The DNA here is from genome assembly GCF_053919585.1 of Euprymna scolopes. NCBI lineage: Eukaryota > Metazoa > Mollusca > Cephalopoda > Sepiida > Sepiolidae > Euprymna > Euprymna scolopes. The sequence goes on from NC_136502.1 coordinate 101,333,590, forward strand.
AATTCTGTATCGCACTCAATTCTGAACTGCCAACTTCAGCCTTGAAATTTATCACAAAATCGGTAATGCGCAGATCAATCAACAGGCAGAAATTAGTCACATGACCAACAGCATCAGCAGCAGCAATATGCAAATTTAAGAGAAAAGAAGAAGAGAAAAAAAGAAGAAAAAAGAAGAAATATATCCAAAAGAAATTTCTACAAGTGTCAGAAAAATGGTCTATGGACACAGTTTTTTCTCCAAAGGATTTCTGCGTGTGGAACGTGTTACAACGGAACTGCTTCCCTGCAGATTACAACATAGTAGGCTTTAAATCCAATGTCAACAAAATTTTGGTATAAACCATTTCTTAAGTAATCAAACTATTAATTGAATATAGTCGGTTCACCAAAAAGTTCGTTTGTTTTTTAAAGAGGTATTAATGATTTTACATTTTTTAGATGAGGATTGATAATTTGTATTATTTGGATTATTCGGACTAATGTTCTCATCTTGTAATCTCTGGCTGACAGAACGAGGGTATACTACCTTCTAAATTAGATAAAGAGTTCCATTCGAAATTCCGAGTTTGACACGATACACCTGAAGAAGATCGGAGATTACATCGTCTGAAACGTTGTAGCAAATAACATTCAAGATTAGAAGAGTAATTCGTATAATCCAAACAATATGGATATTGATGAAATTTATTTTACGCGCTTGATCTGGAAATCTTGGGAATGTCATCGATTTGTCTAGTTGTCGAACGGGAATCTTGTACAACTAGTCAGGATCATCTCCCACTGAAAATTTTCCTTTTTACAATCGAGCAAACCATTTCTGGCACAACATTTCATTTTACCCATTTCGCATGGCATATCTTTTAATCTTAATGCGAATTATTGTATTTTGTTTTTTATTTCCAGTGTGTGTGTGTGTGTGTGTGTGTGTGTTGGATTTTCTATTTTTGTTGTTTTTCTGTAATTTTGCAGTTTTGTTTTGCTTTTCTGTGTTTTTTTTATTTTCTGTAGATTTTTTCCTTTGTTTTTCTTGCTTTTCCGTAGTTTGGGGGTTTTTTTTTTTTTTTTTTTTTTGCTTTTCTGTAGTTTTTTTTTTTTTTTTTTTGCTTATTTTTGTTTGTGCTTTTTTTTGTTTTTGCTTTTCTATAGTTTTTTCTTTTTTTTTTTTTGCTTGTTTTGGGTTTTTCTTTTTACTCCTCTGTAGTTTTTTTAATTTTTTGTTTGTTTTTTTGGGGGAAGGTTGCTTTTTGTTTTCTGTATTTTTATTTTTATATTTTTGATTTTCTTTATTTTTTGTATTTTGTATTTCTTTGCTTTTCTGTTTTTTTTTTTTTGTTTTTTTTTTGTTTTTTTGTTTTTCTGTAGTTTTGCTTCTTTTTTTTTTTTTTGCTTTTTTTTTTTTTGCTTTTTTTTTTTTTTTTGCTTTTTGCTTTTTTTCCCTGTAGCAAAAAAGCCCAACTGTAAGAACTACACTGCTCGATGGCTTATTACACGGATGCAGCATTTTAAGAATATGAATATAAAACGATCTTTTATAGGCCGAAAAGAACGAACGAACTTTTTGGCGAAGGCAATATATACCGATTCTACGTTGAAATGTACAAATGAAATGTTGTGCCAAACCAACTTTAGATCTTTGTAATAGGATAAGAACATTTCCCAGGCGGTAATTACAAAAATGTGTGAAGATATTGATAAAGATAAGCTGGACATTAAAATGTTACCTTTGACGAGAAGAGACGTTTTGTCTCCTGGGAATTTTAGAAAGGATTGCCTTTCCATTCGTGTTCATGTAGTCAGAAACAGCGTTAAAGAAGCTTAAATAGAAATGCTTTGAACCAGGACTATGCGGTTACCTCCCTTTTCGCTGAATTAGATAAAATGCGGTAGAGATAATAGAAAAGAGAATATCTAACAGGGTTCGAGTATCGAGTGGTCAGAGTATTTCATTCTCTGAGTCGGCAGTAAAGCAAAACAATATTTTATATCGTAACAGCGTTTAGCGAACGTGTGTTGGTGTATATCTATCGTGAATAGGTCGATATTTTCTGTACTGTGTTAGCGTGAATAATGCAGACGTGAGTCGAAAGAAAGAGGAACAGACAATAGTGAATAAATGCTTTGATTAACACACACACATATAGACACAAACATAAAATACCAACGACTTATGTACGACATGAAAAGAAACTGGAATCTTAAGAAGGTATCAATCAAACAAGTCATTATAGGAGCAACCAGGCTAATGAAAAAGAATTTCAAAAACTATCTGGCGAATATACCCGGTGAACCAAGTGCAAAAGAAATACAAACAATAGCACTTAAAGGGACGGTTAGAATATTAAAAAGATCTCTCGGTTGGAGTAACTAAACTAATGGGAGAATGTTTGGCATCCAGTAGAATGCCCCATCCCCAGGAAAAACAAAGTGATAAGAAAATGAAAACAAGAGAGAAATATATAATGTCATTATAATTATAAAACTCTGTGGGCACGTCCGGTCATGCTTGCTTACTGGGTTCTTGTCTTCGACGATCGAGTTATTCCATCTTTTAAAAAAGGGATAACAAGTGAATTTTTATATATATATATATATATATATATATATATATATATATATATATATATATATTACCTTTTATGCACGTAATATACCTTTATGCACGTAGTAATAAATTAATACGTCTCATGAAAAAAGGGCGACTTATTCATATACAGAGGTTGAACAAAATAAAAGAAACACCTTAAAAATCAACAAAATTATTTTAATATGTTGTAGGTCAACCTTTTACGGAATTACAGCCTCAATTCTTCGCGGTATTAATTCAACCAAATTGTGAATTGTTTCAAATTTTATTCCATTCTTCAGCTAAAACATCCTCCAGTTCTTTTAGAGAAGATGGCGCGGAAATCGACTTCTTACTTGAATCTCCAAAATCGATCACAAATGTTCAATAATGTTGAGATCTGGGGATTGTGGTGGCCAAATCAGATGCTCAACGTCATTTGAATGCTCTTCGTGCAAATCATTACAATTTTAGCTGTATGGATTGGGGCATTATCATCTTGAAATATGGCGTTCACTTCCGGAAACAGTTCTCGAACCAGAGAATGAACTTGGTCATCCAAAATTCCTAATAGTCTCGACTGTTAATTATTCCATGAAGAGTAATCATTGGTCCAGCGGATTTCCAGGAAATAGCACCCCAAATCATCACAAACCTCCCGCCATGCTTTACGGTTGGGAGAAGAGAGGCTGGATAAACTGCTTCTTTCGGCTGTCTCCAAACACAGATCGGCGGTCGGAAATAAGGAAAACGATGATTCGTCAGAGAAGATACCAATTTTCCAATTTTCGAGGTTTTTACACCGCACTAATCGT